>NW_009602883.1:2079-46775 GCF_000690535.1 Cariama cristata | reverse complement strand
CCCCGAGTTTTCTTTCTTGCAGAGGGCCTGGAATCAGTAACATCAGAAGTTCTGCCAACCTTTCCTCAGATGTAGCCCACCAGGAGGGCTGCTGAGGGCTTGGGAGCATAGAAAACTGTGCTCTTAAAAGAAGATTGACAACTTGATTTCTAGCACCAATGAATGAACAAATATCTACAATGGAAATAACTAGAAGATTTTCATACAGATTGTTGTCTATTTCCACTTACCTTTGGTAATGGCAGTGCTATCTTTTCCTGAGAGTGAAAAAAAATACGTTGACAGCTTTGTTCAGACTTGAGACCATAGACACTCTTACAAAGAGTGACATAGACAGCTGTTTCAAAGTGTTTTAAACCACTGGGTTGCTGCCAGGCCTCAGTGTTTTTCTGGTTTCTGATACACTTTTTTCAAAATTTTAATTGAAAACCATTTGATATACTTCTACGAACAACTCACCATGACCTTAGACTAGTGTTTTGGTGGAAATGTTGAACAGGAAAAGATTGTAGTCTGTGTATCTCTACATTGAAATGATTTTGGTAAAGAAAAGAAATACCATGGAAACAAATTATTTGCATCACTGTCCCACTTACCCTTTGTAAGAGAGACAGACTGGACCACAGTTCATTCTGTGTAACTGTGATAGTGGCAGTTGATTAACTTAGTAAAATTAGTATGAATATTGCTGATTTACCTGGGTGCAAAAATATCACTGATCAATACACCATGTGTTCTAGGAGTTGCTCTAATGTCTGTCCCCAGGGTATCCAGGACAATGATGAAATTTGAACGTGATTATGTGTTTTAACAAACATTGTTTTAATGACTCTGTTCAAGAAAGGCGAGTGTCTAACACCTGAGTGACCAGCATATTGCAGGAAGGCAGCATCTTTAGAGACTCTCTGCATTACTTCACATTTTTTAAGAATATGGAAGAGTTCAGACTTGGTGGTTGTTCTCCTTCTGCAGGTAGTTAAAATCAAGAGCTAAATATAAGCTTTGCTTTACAGATGCCTGAATTCATTAGTGAAGAGTGAAATACGAGAAGGTGTGGCATTTCAACTCTTACTGTTAACAGGGTAAGTGTTCCAAAGTCATTAGAAGTGAATTCTATTGGCACATGCCTTGAACTGCTGAAAGAAAAGTGTCTACCTTATGCGTTGGAGCAGTCTGAGATGTATTTTAGACAGGAATGTTTAAAAACTGGCAGTAAAAACAAGCAGTGCTAATTGCACATTGAGGTTTGCCAAGGTTGCAGAGAAACGCCCAGTACATGTTACAGGAAATACCATCGAGACTGCTAATCAACGACTGGATCGCAAGCACAAATAGGTTAACATTGTGTTATGTTAGTAATGCTGTTTGCTGGAACTCAAGTGGCCTGTCCGTTTGCTGCTCTTTGTTTTTGTGTAGAACATTTATGTTGATTGTGGGAAACAGGACGCAAACTTACACCATAAAAAAACAGAGAGCATTCACCACTGATATGTTCGTTTGTGATCCCTGCCATTCTTCTTCGCTTTTTCAGTTTCTGCCTCTGTACTTTATGCTCCCCTTCCACTGTCTCCAGTGACTTAGAGGAATATACGTAGCCTCTGTCCTCCATGCAGCTCTGTATGAAGTGCAAGTATGAAGTGTAACTGCTTTTCTGATAAAAAGAATGGAGTGTAAAAGCAGTTTAGGGAGGTAAATCAAAAAACCTGAAACAATCTCTAGCCCTGATGGTTCTCTCAGAAGGTATAAGTTCAGCTTTGCCATTATTGCCAGGGCTTGCAACCCTGTGGAGAATAAAGTTCATGAATTCTTTGCCTGGAGGAGTATGGGCAAATGACTTGATTTACCTTAGCCTGAGTTTCTTTCTCTGTAAAACTAACTCATGCAGTGAATGAGCGACACAATGAATCCTTTGGTCACTATGACTGAGGGACAGCAGCTTCAAGTAGTGAATAATTTCTCCAGTATTTACCTTAATCAATGTGATAAATCAACGTAAATAGAAGCAGAAAACGATAAAAAAAATAATTAAAAAAAAAGAAAACCAAACAGATTTGCAATATAATACAACCCATGGTAATCCTGTCACTTGAATTATACTACCCTCAGGTCTTCTTTAATTTGTCCTACTAGTTCTCTATTGATGTCTTCTCTATGCCTCATTAGAATCTAACTGCAAAACACGTCTGTTTTGCTTTTTTATCCGTGTACCATTGTCTGTGACGCTTCATGAAGAATAATGTTGTTTGGCATTGACTATGGCTATATTATTTCCAGTGATTAATGTTTTACTTTGCTTACAGATTAAACTGTTTCATCTTGGTGTTTCTGGTTTTGGAAGTCTGTACTATGTGTAATCCTTCTAATGATTTTAAATAAAGTAAACAAGAATAGCCTCATTCTGTCCCTTCCTAAGTGACAGACATAATGACCACAGGGTAACCGGGTAATTATCAACTGAAATAACAAAAGCTGCTAATTTTTATCCTCTGTGATTATTTTTACTCACCACTAGCCCACATTATTTTCATTGTACTCCTTCTGTTCCTATAGAGATATCCTGTAGAGAGGTAATAGAATTCCAAGAAAGGGAAAAGAAAGAAGAAAAAAAGAAACAGATATAATTATGCTTAATGCCTTTATCTGTGCTATCCAATAATGCGGTATTTGACTTCTTTTTTCTGTAGCACCACCAAAGTTATCAAATGGATTGATTTCTGAGCTCTTATTCTCTGCCTTACATTGGTGTGCCTTCCTTCTCAGAGTTTGAGAATCTGGTACACTGTGGCATTTGGACTTGCATCAAGTACAAATGCCAGTTAATTGACTTTGCTCCATCTGATGGATATTTTCCCTGCTTAAAAGTGTAAGATGAGTGTTTTCTCTTCAGTAAGAAGCTGCTTTCATCCAATTTTTGTCGTGGTCATTTTTGCAGCATCCCTATAACACTGTTTTCTCTAAGTGTTTTTGGTAAGGAACCTCCTTACTTATTTGCAAGCTAATTTGCTCAGACGAGCATTGAACTCAATCCTTGTTTTAATGCAATCAAGAGGGAACATAGTTAGAACATCTTTTGACATCACCAGAGCAGTGATTATACTGGAGTTGTTTACCACTGACTTCACTCAGAGCAAGACCTTGCCAAGGATCTTCAACATATACTTCGCAGGTGTTTCTTGGGACACCTTGAATTTCTGTTAAGTTGTTCTTGGTGGAAATTAAGGTGAATGGGAAACCAGCTTTTCAAGAAGAAAATTAAACTGAGTTTATAAAAATAAATTGATGAATTAAGTATGTCAGTCCCCAAAAAATAGTTTATATTGACCTCTGAGGAGGCCACTAGACAAGGTCCAGAGCTGTGACTGAGCAATACAAAGCATGGTTCAGCAATAGACCCCCCAAGGCAGCCGCCTCAGTTTTTGACCACAGGGTTGCTTGTTCATGGACAGCTGTATCAATCCAGGACGAAACAACCAGTGATACTCTGCCTTTTTGCTCCAGGAATCTCCCAGCACTGCAGAAGTCATCCTCTGGCAGATTGTGCTCCTTTTGCTGTATCTGTGATTACTACCTTGTCTAAGGGACACACTGCAGGGCAGTTGCAGTTAAAGGTCATCCAAAAATGGCTGTTGGTGAGAGACGCACTACGGCATGAGAAGCAAGGAGAGGTACAAAAGCTAGGAGGTACAAAAAGCCAGATTACAGGAGATGTGAGGAGTATGCCAAGTAACTGGTCCAGGTTATATTTTTGTACGTACTAGACTCCTGATCTTCTCTCCTTCCTGTGGTTCCGTGTATAGCTATGAACCTTGGTTATAGCTACATGTTGCCTCTGGCCTACTTTTTTCCTCTTGATAGCCTTGCTCATGCTTCTTACAAACTGGTTAGGCAACTAAAATGACTGTATAATAATGTACAAACATTTCCCTCATAACAAAGGTGATCAAAGCCATGGGACTGCAGTGAAGCATTGCTGCTGTGATAATCCAGAGCTGGCCTTCCTCAGCCCATCTTTCCACAGCCTGTTGCAAAGACTTGTCCTTACCCAGTCTTTCATGAAGTGGCTTACCCAAAAGCAGGGTGAGGCAAACAGGGTTTGGGAGCACACACAACTTCAGGGCTGTTCCATTCCCAGCTCCACACTGGTGAAGGCAGGGAACAGCTCTGATCTTCCCATGCAGTGACTCCTCCAGTGCTGCAGCCGGCTCACATAGAACCAGTTCAAGGATGAAGATCCCCCAGGCCTTTATTTGCATAGGGTTCCTCAGCACTTGTCCACTCTGGCTGTTAATGTGAGACCAGATCCATTCCCACTTCACCCAGCACAGGCACTGACCATGATGGCATATGAGCAGTCCCTGAACTGTAGCAGATTCTCTTTCTGCATGACTTCATGAGGCTAATGTTGATTACAGTCCATGCCCAAAAAGAGTTTTCCATCTGTGTGTGACAAAGTACCTCACCACAAAAGACAGTGATTGCCATCTAACAAAGAAAACTGAGACAAAGAGAGGTGATGCGACCTGTCTCACTGTCAGTAAAGGTGAGCATATCTCCTGCATTATAAGTAGACTAAATGTGTAGCTTCCTGGTACAGCTCTATTCACTTTGGACACAGATAGCCACTCCAGCATGTGCTTTCATGTAGCACATATTGAACACTGCAGGTCTAATCACAGGCCAGCAGGAAATTGATGGGAAAATTTACCATCGATTTCCAGGATTTTTGAACAAGTCATAGCAGGCAAGGAGTGAAAATGAACCTACTATACATGCAGCTATAGTTCATTTCATCAGGAGGGATAGGATTGTACTGGAGAGTGGAGTTTGTCTCTGACAGATACTGTCAACACTGTGGCAATGTTTATTCTTCTATGTCCATATAAATTTTATTGCTTCATTTAGAGAAAGAAGTGGGCACTGCCTGATGGTTGATTCAAACCCTACAGTTTTCCATCGCTTTTACATTGCAGGGAAGACAGGGGCAAGCAAATATTATTATATTTTCGCATAAGGTCTGCTTAAAATAAGCAGTTGATTTAGGCTTTATCTTGAAGTCCTTCTCTGGGGCTTGCAGACACAAAATAACTTATCTTTGTGGGACATTTTGTCTCGAGAAAAAACATTCAGTGCTCTTGTTCAATGGTGACAAATTGCCACTGAGTTTAATTAAAACCAAATGCGTTTTCACCGTAGTCAATAGACTGACTGCATCTGCCTGAAAGAGTTCCTAGCTATCGTTTGGCTGTTACAGTACTCCTGTTACACCTGTATGTGTAAAAGAGAGTAGCAGAGCCAAAACAGAGGGTAAAATGTTTTCTGTTGCTTTTTCTGTGCTTGTGAAAGAGGCAGGTATCTGTGCAATGTCTGTGCTGATAGCACAATTTAATCCTTGAAAAGGAGGGCTTTTTTCTGACCTCCACTGATAAGGTATAATTAGCTTGTGTTACTCACTGCAGCAAGATATCACTAAGAGTAGGCACTTTAGTAGGATCCCAGAAGGATTAAAGGTTTCAATGGATAATAAGAAAGTCTCTAGTTTCAGAAGATAGGAAATGGATGCACGTATATATGTGTTAAGAGAGAGAGAGAAATCTCTCTGCTTTCATTGATAAATTTTAGGAGAAAACATTACCTATGAACAGGTTATGCTCCAAAGTGATTTCTGTCTGCCTCCAGGATAGCCACTGCCACCTGTAATCAAAAATAGTATATAGGAGAGTGAACATATGGTGTAGTCCTTTGTATTATGTTTAACATGAGAAATAAGAAAAAAATGTGGTCCTAACAAAGTATGTCCAGAAAAAAGTGCTATGAATACTGTATTATTTATATAACTATGTTAATTGTGGCCTGATCAACTCAAGTCTCTAGAGAGAGGACACAATTACAGGAGATTGCTTTGCATGCAGTGTGAGGGTAAGTGACATGCAGTTCCATAGGCTGATGCAGCTAAAGAAGAAATTGAGGCAGAGGAGACTGGAGAGGAATGTAAAATGGAGAAGAGGTGAGGATGATGTAGGTGTCACCATAATGATACTGGTTTATAATGAATGTGTGCATGGCGGCAGAGGATGAGAGGATGCGTGACGGTCCATGCAAGGGTGGATCCCTTCACACCCCCCATAATTGTATTGTTGGATCACCTCTGCCATTCCAATACCTGAGTGCCAGGCAGAAGGCTGTACTCATACAGACTCCTCATTCATGTTCATTGCTTCCGAAACAACAGCTGTTGGCAGCTTAGATTTTCTTCCTTCTCTTTCTTCCTTTTAAGTCACAGCCTTTAGGTAAATGTACAGTTCTGAAAAAATGTGGAAATAGCTGTATTCTCTGTACATGGTCTGTTTTGTCTCAGTTTTCTTCACTTCTATTTATCATTCTGAAGTTCAGAGGCTCCAGCTGGGAGTGGCTTATCTCTGATGACTGTGAGCTTTACTCAGTCTGTGGAACTATACATGACTAATGTGTTCAGGATTAAACCTTTGAAGGAGAAACCTCTTTGTCTCGGAGGGCATAAACAAGACAAGACAAGCATGCCTAAATCATGCTTAGAGATTTTTATTTCCTCTTGCCAAGTATGGGACGTAACAATATCCTGGCACCAGTCTTGGAAGATCAGGTCTGTACCATGGAGATGTCTGCCAGTGTAACTGGATTGACAAAAAGGTTTGTTACAGACAGCTGCATACTGGTAGATTTACTGCTCATCAAGGTGGGACAAAGCTTTGCCCCTAGTTTAAACAGAGTCTCAGGAAAGCATCTCACAAGTGATGTCTACCAGCTAGGATAAAGTTTCTGCAGGAATTCATGCTCACCCTTTCTTAGTTTGGAAGCTTTTGTGTAGCAGACATTGATCAGTCAATATTACTGCTGGTTTAAGATAATGTGTAGGATGCAATGACAGCTAAGAACCTTCCTGTTAGGAGGAATTACCCAGACATACAAATCTATTTGGACAACATCCTTCTCATATACAACCATGAGTTGATTTAGCCTTTTCTAGCTTGTTACCAGTAAAATATGTAGTTTACCCTGACTTTTGTTCTCCGAAGTATTTATTATAAAGCATTGGACACTCTGGGTTACTCCCTGTATATCGAATTATTACTACACAGCTCCCGGAGCTAGCATAATTCTCTGGACTGCCGTAAAAAACATACCAATTGCCTAAGTATGTAATTACTACTGAATTCTCTTGCCTGTGTTTTTAATGTATAAAAAAATCATCCCTAAGAAGACCACAGACAACAAGATCAATCATGGTATTTCACATGAAAATCACAAACTGATATGGGCTAATTTTTGGGTTACAGATATCCCCATGTTAGAGCGTTTCCTAAAAGTTCTGGATCTGTAGTGATCAGTGATAAGTTCCTAAGGGTGGCTGAACGTCTAAAGACAGTGGGGCTGTCTTGATTTCGGACTAGGGCTGTGGTGTTTTGGTTCTTATTTCTTTTTTGATTGTTATTTATTTCTCTTCTTACCTTCAGCTGTTGTGACTGACTACCTCTAACCGCACTGGACTCCCTGTTGTAGTTAATTCAATCCCTCTGTTGCTGGTGGTATGTTACATGGCTGGCTATATGTTACCAATGTAATTTCTGAGGTCACGGAAGAGCAGTGCCATTACTGCTAAACAAAAATGGTAGTCAATCACTGTTTAATAGTAAATGTTTTCAGCTTTCCACCAGCAAATGTCAAGAACCTGAAATGTGAATTCACAGTTGGAAAGTAACTGGAAAAGATTTGGGGGACTCAAGGGGCTTTTCCTTCTGCCTGAAAATTAAGAGTGGAAATGAAGAAATAAGTGTAAAATGCTTTTAATCCTGTGTTTATAGTATAGGCTGTATAATCTGATTTATAACAACTGGTCTTGCATGATACATCTTGCTATGTAATTTTCAAGACACCAGGAAAGATTGTACATGATTAAGTAGTTTAAAATAACCAAATCTGTGCCAGTTTTGGGCTACTAGCTAAGCAGATCAGGGGCATATTGTCCTCACAAGGCCTTAGCTAGGTAGGATATCACTTATTGTGAACATTGACCCGAAAGCTGGACGGAGAAGGAATGTGAAAATGCCACAGGTCAGCCTACACCCGTTGAGGTTGATGGGTTTTTTGCCCTAAGTTCAAGAGAAACGGAAACTGCCAGTCAGTGTAAGGTTAACATCTGTCTCTTCAATGCCTTTGAGAGTTAAGACAGGCACTGAGAGCAATTAGAAAAAGTAATTTCATTTTACATTCATATCAGCTTCCCTTAATGATTATCTGCTGCCTTGGAAACCAGATACGTATTGCACAGCTTAATGGAAATATAGGCCTTTGCTAAACATTGTTTCAATGGGAAATTTGGGATGCAGAGGTTTAAATTTAGACCAGAAAACCAAGACGACTGATTGGAAAACTATTTCTAGTCCCAACTGCTTTACCAACATTAACTGTTTCTACATGGCTTTCCTCAGGTGCAAGGCTCTCAGTAGCTGTGACCTGGAGGTGACAAACAGAGGTGATATCCCAGCTAACTATATTCTCTTGAGTTCCCTAGGAGCAGAGAAGGGTAGTCAAGTGACTAGGGCATTGGTGAGGGCTCTGCATCTGCTTTCTGCTTGGTCAAAACCTTGCATGCAGCAAATGTCACCAGAGTCCAGTTCCGGATTTCAATGGGACTCATGGGCCCAGTTCCTCAGATCTGAGCTCTAGTCTTTCCCGTTCCTTTGTGCAACACAGATTGGTGTGGAGTTTTACTGTGACTCTGCTTAAGCACTTAACTTCAAGAGAGATTTCTGGACATGAAGATGAGATATCAATGGGTGAATTCAAGAACTCTGGCAAAAGTCTGTGATTCCTAATAGCAGAGAATATGGTCTTTTACCCTCAAACATAGCAGTGATAGTTTTGTTTCAATACAGGCACAGCTGCAAAGTCCTAATAGAAGAAAATGCTTGTGTTGTGTTTTACAACTTAGCCCAAGCACTGTCTTCGCTCCTTTTCTTTCAAAATACAGAAAATATCAGCGTTTACTAAAATACGCAAATTTCGTCTTTGAATGAGCCTGTGGGTGACCAAATGCCTTGATTTGCTCAGCCAAGTGCCTATTTAACTCTCTTTGGATGTCTCAGTAAAATGCAAATGCATTTGTCCAGAGAATCACACAACAAGGTGGGTTATTTCATTCCCGTTTCCCCCATATTTTACCACGGAACCTTATTGGCATTAAAAAGATTATCCTGAGTCTTGCAAAAGGTTGTTCTCAGGAAAGCTACTACCATTACATCCTTCTTTAAGCCACTCTGTTCCCCATCCCAGCTACCAATCTTGAGTATAATGTGGCCCACACCAGCTCCATGCCTGGTATAATCTGGAGTCTGGAGTGCAGGGAAGTCGGGATTTTAATTCTTGCCTGCAATGACAATCAAAACTTTCTGAAAATGAGGATTAGGAAAGATTGTCAAAGTTTTGAAATCTTGCCAGACTTCAGGCGGTGAAGAGTCACTCTAGGAATTCGACTTCAGCTCATCTTTAGAGAAAACTCAAAGCCTTTAAAGTATCATCAAAGCCTTCTTCAGTCCATCCCTTACTCCTCATTCACTAAATAAGCAATTAAAAGCCCATTAACAATTGCTGCAGGGCACTGAACAAGAACTGAATGGGAACTTAAAATTCAAATAGAAACAAACTGTCATTGGACTGTGGAGAGAGCAGCAAGAGCCTAGCATGGCCAAGAGTTATGGGGAGAAAGAGAGGAGCTCCAGCTCCACCACCAAGCCTGCTGAGGTGGGGTATTCCGGTTTTTGTGCTGCTAATTGACTCTCCTCTGCAATTGCTGCAACCACATTTTCAAGTTTGTGTGAGCTAGCCCCTCTGTCAGAAAACAGGAGCACTTTACTAGCGGTTGCCTCTGCTTTTGTTGCACCCAGGCAGAGATCTTTTCTCTGGTTCTGCTTACACTGGATTTGTAGAAGGCAGTTACCACATTCAAGCATTTGTTTCCATTGCACAGCTTAGAGGTCTGCAAATTTTTTAGAACTTTTCAGATGAGATCTCTAAATCTGGAGGAGGTATGTTTGACATCTGAGGAGGAAGAAGCCGAAATAAGGTTGACTGATATGTACATACAGTTGACTTATACACATGATATGCACCGAACATCTGCTGCGCGCCGAAGTTGGTGGAGCAGTTGTGGTCCCATTCAAAGAGGGAGACATACTAAAGAAAAAGCAGACATACTTGGATTTCAAGGGAGTTTGCCAGATCAGAAAAACTGCCAAATGCGTTTGTTAAGGACCATACTAAATCACACTGAGGCATAGTAACATTTTGTGGTATGTATTGGGACAACAGGTATCTCACTGACCGCAGGAAATTCCTTACAGTGCTCCTGCACATAGAGCAATACTATTTGACTATCACCCTCCGTGTACTAGCATTGTGTGAGCACTATAAAGGAGCCTAGGCTGTTATACTGTATCTGATAAAGGAAAAGGCTTAATTGTTGCACTGCAAGTCATCATTTTTCTAGTATAACTAAATTCTTAGTAGGGATTGTCTGGGCACAACTATGCTAATCAAAGCAACTTGCTCTGTAAATGCTGGAATTAATGAACCCTGATTTTCAATGGATTGATATCCTACTCCCCTATATCACGCTTGGCACAATAAGTTTAGTTTCTCTGCAGGCTTCTGTTGACCTCACACATCCTGCTTCTCCCACTACAGCCAGTTCCTTTACCTGTGTCCTCTGGGTTGAATGCTGAGTAAGTGCACTGACAGGCTGGGCCGGCACAACCGCGCTGCAGCCTTTCCTCCCTCAGTGGAGGTGTTTAGTTTAAATGAGATTTAATTTAATTTCAATTAAAATGAGATTTTTTTCTTAGTTTACCAGCTGCTGATCTTCATGGTACTTGTAAAAACTTCATATTCCTGTGCCTAACATCCCTCTATTGCATTGGCCGATGGACTCATAAGAAGGAGAAAGCATAACTGTACATACCTCATTTTCTAAGGAAATCTGGTTGAAAAACCATACTTCACAGCAACAAAATGTTGAATTGTAGACCAAGCCTTCGGAAGATTCTTGATACTATACCCTAACTTCTCATCAAATACTTCTGGTGCATTCCATTTTTCCTAAACACTCACCATTATGTCACCTGTTTTAATTTGGAACAGGGTGCTGTAAAAATGCTTCATTCTTGAAACAAAAGAATACATGTTGCCCTTTTTGTTTTTTTCACAGTTTTGATTTGTGATTTCCCCCCCACCTGCCTGTAGCAGAGAAAAAAATACTGACAGGCAGTTAATGAGAAGAAATTATTGTTTGGCACTACCTATACAGTGAAAATCTCTTGCTTGTAATTAAAAGCATAGCATAAAACTTTTCAGTATGATACTAGAAAAAACAATCCTATCTATACTTCTGTAGTATCATTTCACATTCCTGTAATTGCAGCCCTCAGGTGCAGTTATTTAGTAATTCTCTTCCATAAGCAACCAAAGAATTTCACATAGTACACAATATTTTCCTTTTATTCAGTGTAGGAAAGAAGTGAGTAAAAGTTATGAAAAATTAACCACACTTTCAGAACTAACAACATTTCAGTTTTGATATTGCTGCACAATACTTATTTTTGAGCTGGATTCTCCCTTCCTTTCAGTTTTCTCAACTTCAAGACACTAAATTAAATGCAGATACCTATTTGTTTATGTAGTACTAAAGTTATCAAGTCAGAAGGAGTGCCAAAATGATGCAGGTGGACTTCCTACTGGTTTATATCTGGTTTTAAAAGGAGCATCTCTAAGACAGGGTTGTACACAGGCAAGCAAATTAGTACTTCACGATATACAGTACCAGTATTTCCTCTGTGGCAAGTTTATACCAAAACATTTCTCTTTTTTTCTATATTTTGCACAAGGGCAGAAAGGGGAAGTGAATTTTGCTGTTATTGGCACAGACTAAAATGTCCAGGAAGGTTTTAATCACTTTTCTCTTTCTCAGACCTTGTCTTGAGCATGGCATCTTTCTTTCTTAATCTCTTTTCATATTACTTCCTATTCACTTGTGATCCTCCCTCCCTTCTCTAGTTATTGGTCAAGCATAACATGGCCAGCCGGTTTTATCCATGCTGCAGACAATGATACCGGTCTCTGCTGAACGACATTCTGCCAATGCCAGCCATGATTCCCTGTGTCCTTAGCTGGTTTCAAGTTGTGGTCCACCTTTCTTCCCATATGTAAATACTGTGTTTATTGGGGATTAAAATCTGTGAATGGGTTGGGATGGGGGCCGTGCGACAAGGAGGACATTCTGAGCCCAAAGGGAATCAACATTGTCTCTGAAAACATCCGTGTCTACTTCCCAGACTGACCATCTGGGACACTGCATGGCATGAAATCAACTAGAAAGACAAAAAGAGAAACAAGGGTAAGTAATTAAATTAGAAAAGCAAAAATTTTGCAGGAGCTGCTGTCCAATGAACCTCATCAAAGAGAGAAATCAGTGTGTATAGGTTTCAGGATAGTGAAAAAGGAGGACACTAACAGAACTCCATTCCCATCAGCAAATAAATATCTCTTTAATGGTGAATGCACATCTTCTTGCCTTTCTAATTACTGCCCTATTTTAAAGCACTTCCCAACAGCCACGATGTCAAGATGAAGAAATATGCCTACAAACACCGGAAGTAGTGGAAATACATAGGGTTTAATATCTCTTCCTGAACTCCTGGCAAACTCTAATGCTTGGGATGTGTTGGGTAGTCATTTAAGAACATCAGGATTTTCTGGTCTGATGTTTATCATGCCTGTGAGTGTAATGGCAGAGTCACAGGATGGGTTGGCTGAGACACTCAAGTTTCAGTCCATGTCGAATTCTGGGTTCTGCATTTGGAAACCAGATGGATGACGTATTTGCTTCTTCAAGTGACAATAAAATTTTTCCATTTCCAGAACTAATCCAAGAGGATGTTCAACAGCAACTTCTGAAGTTAAACACTTTATGTCTGCAGGAACTAACTGGGTTACTCTCATGAATTTCAAAGGAATGTTGCTGAGGAGCCATCTAATCCACTGAAGATGCAACGTAATACATCTTTGGTCATTAGGGAAGATTCAGAGAGTATGGGGGAAAAAAACCAATGTTGCACCGGTATGTAAAACAGATTTTAGAGTCTTGCATAAAATGATGAAAAACCTTAGACAGTATTCTGTCAGTAATTAATTTCCATTGTGTGAAATTACTGAGCGTAATAAAATGATTTTATGGAACGTAGGTGCTGCCTGGCAAACTTGAAAGTTTGGATGAGAGTGCATTCTTGTTTGCAAAAATAAGCTTGTTCTAATGCATAAACAAGATCACATCATCTTGCATCAGGTTTATCAAAATAGAAGAATTATTCCAAATGAATGTAGTATATTACATAAATTTTTAAAAAATCTATTGATAAATTTCAGTAATTAATTGCAAACACTTGGTCATTTGTCATACTTCTCATGGACAAAAATGCAAAATTGTCACTTTTAAATTTTGAAGATCACATCAATATAAAGTTTGCCATCATTAAGCAAATTCCTTGCAACTGTTTCTTACTCCTTTCTTTTGCATAAATTTATCAAGCTTGAGATGTAGATTAGGTAGGCTTTTGATCTCAACAGCTCTAATGAGAAGGCTGTTCCCAGAGGCTTGTTACTCTGATTATTAGGACCCTTGCAATTCCCAGAAGACATGCAGGAAATGACTGGCTCATAACATTTTTTTTCCCCTGAGCTAAAGTTATTGTCTAGAAATAACTGTTCTGCTCTCCCTCACATTATGTATAGACCAGCTACACTGCTTTCAGCCTTGCCCTGATCTTCTTCCATAGCTCTGTTAAAGCTCTCTTCTCTGAACCTTTTCAAGTGTGAGCTCCCCTCAGCTTACCAAGGCTGTGTACAAAATTCCAGATAAGGTTTTATCAATGCTTACCACCGTAAACTATGTCTCATGAAGAACATACGCTGCAATACAGCAAACATGCCAAGGAGCAAGGTATTTTGCAACAGAACTAAGGAGTGACTGCCAGAGGACTACGGGGTTGTTGGCGTGCGATGAAGCAAAGCAGTGCAGAGGCGCAGAGGGCAGTTAGAGCCTCTGAAAGAGGGAGCAGGAGGAGAGGCTAGTCTGGTGAGAGCAGGAGGTGCCAGTGGCTGGTGTAGCTCTTTTTTGGAACACTTCAAGGGTAGACTTACTTTGACTAAAACAGGTGTGGGCTCAGGGGCTGCGAATTGTCAACTTCCTTGTAGATACTTGTCTGCTTAGGACTACTGGTCATCTTAGACATAAGTAACTTTTTAAAGCACCATCTATAGCAGAAGCCTTTGCATTCCCCTTCTTTGCCCCCACCTTTTCCCTCCCACTCTCTTCCAGTGAGTTTTGTATCAATAGAGGTGTTGTCTCCTCATGGCAGGGAGGCATATTGGTGGTAGTAGTAGCTGCAGTACTGCTTAGGTCTGGGTTTCATTGACTCAGCATTGTCAGAAAATCCCTCTCTGGCTATACCATCTATGCGTAACATTGAAATCTACCCCTCTCTCCATCTCTCTTCCAACTGTCACAGTATCCTTCTCTATTTTTCACTCTGCCTGCTCTGCTTCATCCTAACTTTTCTTCCATCTCTCTATCCCCTTTTACTACAATTCATCCCAAGAAGAACTCAGAAACATTTGAACCTAAGTCCATCTTTCAAATACCTGATTTGTAAGAAGCTTCTCAAAATTAGTCAAAGCAAACTCATCTATCCTCAAGTACAATCACCAGTAGGAGTAATCAGACCAATTTTCATAAACTGTTGGTGTCAGCAATGTGCCTGCAGGGTTTGCAAGAAAAGTATTCTCGACACAAATTATTAGGTAAACAGCAAAGCAAGCTCACAGGCTTTTTTGTCAGGATGAGAGTACAGTCATGTTGCAGAGCATGGAGTGGAGAAGAAATGGCCTGGGGGGAAAGAGGGCCATCTCTGTGTAGAGGAACTGACTTGTTTAGAAAGCTCAGTCAGAGAAGAAATAGCTTGCTTCCTCCCCAGCTCCATCAATACGTATCCCACCAGCACTTCCCAGGTGTGGAGGGCAGGCCAGATCATGCCAGGTAAGTTGGCTGGCTGGCAAGCCGCCCCACAAACAAATGCTTTACCTGCACACCTGGATATCAGGAAAGTGCTGACCTGTAGCAAAATACAATTATTATGAGTTTCTACATTAAGGGTCAGATTATACGATTTTTGAGGCTCCTGTTCCACTTTCAACATGTTTTTTTGTGACGTTACCATCACATTAATATACTCACCAATGCTTCTCACTAGATTTTGTCAGAAAGGTAATCTGGGTAAAAACACAAAGAACCTTAGAATTTTAGTTCCTGTAGCTAACATTTCTGATGCCTGGTTATCTAGGAAAATTCAGAATTGAATATCTGACTAAGTGAAAAACTTTTCCTACAGACAAATGAAATATCTGTCCTTGCTGTTTTAAAAGTTTTGTTTCATGTTGTGCTAATTTTGATTTCACAAATGACTTTTCATCATTTGAGCATGTTGCCCTTATTGAGTTCTTTCAATCGAGGACAGGAAACTTCATTCTCATTCCCTGAAAATGCTGAAAATAATTTGTATTTTTATATCCTTTTTTAAAAAGATCTAAATATCATCTCTTTGCTGATGGCAACCTTCCTCAGAAATTTCATTTTGAACAAGAATCTTTGCTGACAAAGAGGAAACAATGCAACATACTTCAAAACCAAATACAACTTTGACCATTGTTTTTCCTTTTGGTAACATGATTAAGGAAACTGAAAAGCACTGAAGATTATAGTACAAGGATAAGTGTTCTCCTTACGAGCATGCCACTTCCCTGCATAGAACATCAGTATAAATGCTTTGCTGAATCATGCTAGAGAAGTTCAATGCTCACTTATTTATAAGTATTTCATAAACCTTACCTGTTTATCTTGCCTTTTGAATATCTACATGAATGCTGGACTCATCCTGTTATGAAATTGCAGATGGAGGAACCTGACGTAAGAAAATCCTGGAACAGAAAATGTCCAGTTAACAAAAGCTATTGGATTTTTAAGAAAAACAAAATGAACCCACCAAAGGGCATCTCTGTTCCTCAATATTAACAGCAAAAAACACTGCTACTTACTAGGCTTGGAAGCACTTCAAATGTGTAAAATATACAGGTTTGCCAGTTTTGTTTTTCACAAGGTGGTCAAACATCCCACAATGGTCCCGGCTCATTGAGACAGAGCAATAGCCAAAATGTCAAGACCTTGAAGGGATTGTAAATATGATGGATATTTTAGATATGCCTTAGGTAGTGTTCATCCATTGGAACAGGACAGTAACGGGGATGCTATCCATAGCAAGAAACTGTTTGATGCATAGTTGCCTCTGCCTTACAGGGTTAGGCTTCCCCCAAGCATCAGGACGGTCATGTCAGCCTCCAAAGCTCATATCTCTCTCCTGCTCCTTTCTCTTACACTTACCTTCCCTTTCCCATGGCAAGAATGCCCCAGACTTTCTCTCTGGGACCAACAAATTTCAATATATCCTATACTGCTAAGAAGCCTGGAGTGGCCTGATTTCTTAAGTGGTCTGATTTTCTACTACCCAAAGGTGGTATTACTGTTATTTTTAAAGAGGACATGATATCTTTGGTTTTTTAATCAACGCTATAAATGTCCCCTTCACCTTCTAGCTGGCTTCTGTTAGTCAAGCTGAGCACAACTCACACTGTACTTCCCTCTGAGATGCTGACTTGAATTCAGGGAGGAAAACTTTGTTTCCCAAATACAGCTGTCACAGACAGCTCAGTCAGGGCTGGAATGTTTTGGGGTTTTTTTAATCTACAAATTTATTTGAAAACTCCCACTGTGAGTAATATTGAAGTCTCTCCACCCCAATTTCGAACAATAGCAACTAGCAAGGTGCCACATCTCTCATTCTATCACTGTCTGTGAGGCACCTCAGTTCTGTGGAGCGTGTGAGGATCTGGACTTTTACTTGTTCTCACCATCATCCTCCAGTTTTCCTGAGTTTTTGGCATGATTGGTCATTCTTAACATCTATCAATGGCTGTTTTAATTAATTTTTATTACAGAGAAGGGAGCAATTCTAACATGTCCTTTTATGATTTTACAGTGGAGGTATTAGACACCTTGTAGAAAGGATTCTGCTAATACTCAGCCAACGAACCATCTGTAACAACATAGAGTTTTAGGAAGAAACTAGGGGTGGCTAACTTAATATTATTTAAACTCTACTAGATAAAATAGATTCCATGTTTAATAATTGCAATGCTAGTTGTCAAATCTCATACATTTTACAGCTCTGTTTTTTGGTAATTATATTATAAAAATAAAAAACCCACAACAAATTGTGTTGGAGTATTGTGATGAGCTGTGATTTAGAAGGAAGTTGCAAGCTAACTAACGAGATTGGCAGTAGTGCCATGAATCTTTTTATTTCTAGGTTTGAATACACTCCAGAAAAGTAGCTGTGTTTTGATGCCTATAAAATTCCTTACATGAAAGCTGTTTGATCTCAGTCCCATTCCCAGTGGAAAAATATGTTTGTCACAAAAACCTACTGTAAGTCTCACTAATTGGTGCCTTTGTTGCTAGTTTCAGGAGACTTAACAGACCCTGAATGAACTTAGATGTTCTCCCCAGACCAGCACTGAAGTGAATTAAAACTGTGAAAACAAAGCCATTATTTCTGTTTGTATTTGATGCATAAGTAAAGTGAAACTCTGCATCTATGAATTCAGTAGCTTTTATAAACACACTGGAAGTACATACAAGTGGGAAGAAAATGTGATCTTCATTTTATGCTATGGTAAAGGCCAAATCTGCATTCTTTATTAAGAAATAAGTCTTAGTACCATTGATAGGTGTAATGAGGAAAGAAAGAATTCCAAGGAGCTCCAAGTTTGTAAAATCATTCTAAATGCATCTATCTCAGTAGCTTTCCTTGTACATGATTTGTAATATATTCCCATACTATAGCATTTGGCTTGATTGTCTAAGGCAACTTCTATGTATTGGGCAATTACTAAAGAAAAGTTTGGGATAGCTCAGTGGTTAAGCCTCTGGGTTGGGACTCAAGAAACCTCAGGCTGACTGTGGCACGACAAACTTCCTGTGAGACGCTGGACAAGGCAGTTACGTCAGGATTAATGCTGCCTATTTTATGTGTTTGAAAATGAAATATCTGGCCTGAGTGAGCTCTCTTGGCTTGATTTGCAATGGAGACAGGCTGACAAGCGTCTTCTGAGGGGAGTTGCTTCTATAGTACAAATGCTTCCTATCGCTAGGGTGAATTGCAACCTGAAAACGTGGGTGCCAGTTTCACTGAAGTAGGACAACTCTAATTTTTGAATAGCTAATGTGAGGTTCTAGAACTAAATACATAAAATAGAACTAAACTTTAGCTCTGCCTGAGTCAGCTCCCAGGTGAGAATGAGAGTACATTGGTCAACATGTGTGCTAAGAAGCATATCAAATACAGGCTGAGAATGATCATGTGAGTGCAAAATGGCTAGACAAAGTGATGTACACATGTACAATAAAAACCACTGCCCAATAACTGTTAACGGGTTGTAATTGGTCCTGTTGCTGTTGAGACCCAAGCTCCCACGGTAGTGCATGCAAGCACTTCCTCAGAACTGGCCCTAAACCACAGACTTTACGGACTGGCCCACCGCTTTTCTGCAGAGAGAGATCAGTCTCCATACTGTCTAGTATCCTTTCATGCACTAAATTCACAAAGGAAAACCTTCCATGGAATAAATAAAACTGTCTAAAAGTAAATTAAATAAGTAAGTAAGTTTATGGGCCAAGATCCCTGTGTCAGCACACAAGAGCCCATGGTTGCACTGTGCAAGTTCTGGGAGCTCTAGGTAGTGAGGTGATGGGCAGTCCAGCAGCTGTCTGACATCCACATTGTATGCGACTGAATGCAGTAGAAGTGATACGAGATAATCTCGCTGCATTTGTTTCTTCTGAACCTCTAGAAAGCAGAGCAAGCATCACTGGTTTGCAAGGAAAACCGTAGTGGTTGCTACGGCAGCAGGTCTCGTTTAAGGAGATGAGGTACCGTCCTCTGCTGGTAAAAGGAGGCAATATTTGCTTGACTTTTTACACAACACAATGCGATGAAGAGCCTGGAAATTTTTGAAAGAGTGGGAACCTTGTCTCCCCCATTTCTGATTCTACATATACATAATCTCATGCTGAGATTATTGAAAAGAGTAGCTTTGCATAGGTAATTTTTGAAAGAAAATGCAAGCCACAATGGGTTGGGGAACAAAACAGAAGTCCAAATGCAAGGATACAGGAGAATGTAATGGTTTCCACAGTTTTAGTTCACTTCAATGTTGCTCTGCGGAGAGCATCTAAGTCCATTCAGGGTCTGTTGAGTCTCCAGAAACTAGCAGCAACAGCACCCATTAGTGAGAATTGCAGTGGGGTTTTTTTCTGAGAAACTTATTTGTCTACTGGAAATGGGACTGAGATCAGCGATATAGCTATCTCTGTGCAGTGTGCCATCACTGGTTTGTTTTGCATGTGTGCTTGCATTGTTTAAAGTCAGAGTGGTACATGGGTGTTTGAGATATCTAACACCTACTGTCTTGATACAGAAGGGCTTGTACCAGACTTTGCTTGGTTACCACGCCACACCAAGCCAAACCATTGTGGAAATCAGCTGGGCACGTGGGGATCTGGAATTGAGCCCTGCTAGCGCATTCGGGTGCACAGCTGGGCAAGCTAACTGCTTTTTGCTGTTTTCTGTCCAAAATCATGAATCAGTCTCTCAGACCCCCACATTTTGTTTGTATTTGCTCAACTGTTAAGTCACCTTGGCTGGAGTTTCTCATCTATTAAAAATTCAGCAAGAGACAAGTATTTGCTTGGGCTTATTTTGGCAGAAAATACCCCGACTGCATTAGACTTTACGTGTTTAGCAACAAAGTAGCTGTTACATCTAAGTGCATCGTTGTATGGTGTGCATACAGTCACCATAGTGAAGTACTTGGAAGTGTAGCCTCATGGGCTTTTTCTAGCAGAGAATAAAAAATACTTTGTCAAAACTGTAAAGCTATAATTTCTAATAACCATGCTTACAGTATTCAAAGCCAGCACTATTATACGAAAACAATTTCAGCCCCCAACTTCAGATGATAATTTATCAAAGACAGATGATGGAGCATTCAGATCTTGTGATGTGGCCTGCGGTGCCTGAACAAGCACTGTACACCTCTGTTCAGGACTGTGTAGAGCTGTGGGATTTTTATGGTGTCCCTTATGTTTGCAGCCATGAATCCTGATGTTGGTATTGTTCAAGCTGAAAAAAATCCAACACTAGTGCCATCTTACAACACATGAAATTTCACTAGTTGTGGAAAAATGAGCATGTTTTTTTAGAGGTCTTGGGCCACAGTCACAGGTAGAGACGGGCAGACTTTGACATTGTTGATTGCCTTTCACCTTGCTTCCAGGCTTACATTGGAAATTATCCTTATTTGTTTCTATCCCTGAATTTGAAACACTGATTTGAAATTAATGTTATACTGTGTTATAGTGAAAGAGAAACAAACAAATAAAAAAGCAATGTTGGACACTTTAGATATGTGTATGTTACTGCAGATAATAAACCGCATTCTGTCTGGTTACAAATCTTACTGTCGTGTTTCCTGGAAAGTGAGTGAACGCTTCACTTCTTGATGACTTTTCCAACAGTTATTTCCTAAAAAGATGTCCCAACTACCGAGCCTCAAATCATCATAGAATCATAGAATCATAGAATGGCTTGGTTGGAAGACATCTCAAAGATCATCTAGTTCCAACTGCCCTGCTATGGGCAGGGACCCCTTCCACTAGACCAGGTTGCTCAAAGTCCCATCCAACCTGGCCTTGAACACTTCCAGGGATGGAGCAACCATAGCTTCTCTGGACAACCTCTTCCACTGCCTCACCGTAGTGAAGTTACTCCTCATGGTGAAGAATTTCTTCTTTATATCTAACCTCAATCTACCCTCTTTCAGTTTAAAGTCATTGCCCCTTTTCCTACCACTGCATGCCCTCATGAAAAGTCCCTCCCCAGCTTTCTTGTAGGCCCCTTTAGGTATTCAAAGGCTTCTATAAGGTCTCCCTGGAGCCTTCTCTTCTCCAGGCTGAACAACCCCAACTCTCTCAGCCTGTCTTCATAGCAGAGGTACTCCAGCCCTCTGATCATCTTTGTCACCTCCTCTGGACTCACTCCAACAGGTCCGTGTCCTTCTTGTTTTGGGGGCCCCAGAGCTGAAAGCAAATCTTGACGTAATTGTACTGTGGTCTGTAAAACTGCATTTTTCAGTTTGTTATGCAGCAACATTGGAAAGGTAGGCTGGAGGGATCACCAGAAGTCGTTAATGGGGTTACTTTAGATTCATTCAAAAATTTAGGTTTATTTTAGGGTTTAGATTTATTTTAGATTGGCAAATAGATTCTATGTAAGGGATGGCATAAGCTAAAACGACTCACCAACACTGCAGATTCTCCTAACAGAAGTTCCTACTCACTTTACAGAGGCATAATCCTTCAGATGAGAATTTTCATAAACAGGTGATAGGATCCTGGAAGAACTTAACATTCATGAAGCTTGGATGTTACAAATTAGGCAGTCACTCTATGCGAGCAAACTTGTTCTAAAATTGCTTGAGGCCACCTTGGCACTGTATGAGAGTCCAAGACAGGAAAGAACAATTTCAATCCACATAGCTCAGATCCATCTTGTCCAGCCTTGGATATCTGCTTGCTAGTAGGTCACTCCATACTCACTTCATAGACTTGAGAAAAACAGATGCCATTAAGGTATCATTTATCACCTATCAGAATAATTAATGCAAAATAATAAATAATAAAATAATGCATTGTCTGCAAGAATACTTCTTTCCATCTACCTTTCTGTCTACCTTTTCAAATCAAAGCCTTAAATGTTTCAAGTGGACATGTGTGCCATGCATGTTTGGTTGGGTTAATCCCACCTAGGGAAACTAGGCTACTATTACCTACAAGTTGAAGGGAACAAAAGAAAAATGTAAGCATCTTGAAGACAGATAACTAAGAATCCTCCCAGAACACAATATCTTTAATGGAAATGTATGCAGATATTTCAGCTCTTCAAAGAGCAATATGAATGGATCATTCTTATTTTCTGGTAACTCACCATCTCAGAAATACCGCTGTCCCTCACTCTCTGTACTTTTATTTTTGAAGAAAAATTTTCCTTCCTTCTTTCCTTTTACAAAAGAAAAAACATCATCACCTATTCAGCAAAATTGAAAGCAAAATTGTTTTGACCTTGCTTTGCAATTTACTGTCCCTCCTGCTTGTTTCTTACAAATGCGTACTCTACTGAACAAAATGTTTCGCTGGTGGTGTTCTGATTCTTTAAGTCAAAGAAAAGTACCTGGGAGAAAGGGCATTCAGCTGCATGTCTCCCTTTTTCCAAAATGTGGTTCTTTTTTACATCTTAAACATTTGTATCAAATTCACATCTGTAAATGACATTGCAAAAGCTCCGGAGAAACTGAACCAAGATAAATTGTGTCATTCTGTCTGTATTTTCTCTATGGTGCATGTATTTGTGTCTAGGACATTCATCATTCTAAAATAGCTTATTTATAAGATGTAACAAATGTGAAGATCCATATGTCTACAGCTTACACTACTGTGCCTTCTGACCATGATTCTCTACTCCTTGTTTTTCCTCTTGGTTCTAACCCTCTACTGACATCCCAAACACATAATGGTCTGCCAACAGAAAGTGATTGTCTGGGTTATTTACTCTAGCTGGATGTATATGTAGCATGTACATCAACCACTATCCCCCAGGGTGGGAAAAAGAGGCCTTCTCTTGGTCTGCATCCCTAATTTTCTCTCCTTTTAAATGAGAAAGTTTGATAAGATAGCAAATACTTGCAGTTTTGCCATAGCTTCCTTCCACCAGTGCTCCTAAAAGAGACTGTAAGTTGTACTGGGAGCCAGTGGTATCCAGATAGTCTCACTGTGTACTCTGTGCACAACCACAGAGCCAGGGGAAAAAAATTGGCCACCTCCAAATAGTCCTCATTTTTCCCAACAGAAAGTCTGCAAGAACTGTCTTAACCCACAGCAGATGAGTACCATGTATATACATACTTCCCTTTGGCTTGGAAACTCCTCAGCTGTTGTCTCTCAGCAAGGTCCTGTGACTATGGACTTTATAAAATATGTCCCGAATTTTCCATCTGCCATTCTGTGGTTTGCCCTTTCTCACTCATCATTCCTTCACTCTTGCTGCATCTCTGCAGCCCATGCTTTATCTTGTCAGAGAGCAATCCCAAGTATTTTAATATGTTATGTGGCTGATCAGGAAGCAACAAGCATTGGTCCTTGTATGTGTTAAGAAATAAACAAAAGAGGCAAAGAAAAAAAGATAAGTCAATAGATATAAATATAAAATGGTTTGGAAGCTCCCTTGTAGGAATCTGTTCCTGTTATTGCTGAAGATGACAGAAACTTTACACTTACCAGCTCCCTAAAAAAAACACAGAAAATACAGATCAATGCAGTGCGTTTTCTTGCAATGTTAAGGTTGGATCCTAGCAAAGATACTGAACGGGTCCCAAGATTTGTTGGATGTTCCTTTGCCTGTTCTTGATTATAAAGGGGCTTTTGCATAAGATTGCAAGGTAGGCTTAAATGTTTTTTAAGAAGATCATAGGTGTCACAGGAAAATCGAAATTATCAAAATATGGGGCAATGTCTGGTGGGATTAAATTGTATGGAAATCTGAAAATCTGAGTTTAAATTCCTGTTCTGTGTATTGCTTAAGTCAGTTTTTGCAACATCTCATAATTTTCTCTCAGACTTGGTTTCGCTGTGAAAAATGGCAACAAAACTATTCCAGCAACTAGTATACCAGGATATATGGATGAAAGGTGAATCGGGCACATTCCAAAGCACAGTAAAGTAAAAGAGAGTCTCCATCTCTTTGCATGCAAAACATTTCTGTTTTCGTTGCACTACTTCAGTGTAAATGTTATTATAAATACATATGTAAATTGACTTTAAATATCCAGTATTATTCCATGCACAGGAAAATGAGAGGGATGTTTTATTCCTTATATATCGAGCTGGCTTAGTCAAGGTGTTTCATGGCCTGCCTTACTGTTATAGAAGAGAGTCCCAAAGGCTTTTCTGACAGGAATAGTTTTTGTGAAACATAGGGAATAACCTAAGATGGATTCATAGCTCATAAAATAGTACTTCTATTCCTAAGAAGAGTGAGAATACATGTGTTAGTTTAGGTCTATGCCAACTTTGATTTGGAAGCAGAAACGAAGAAACATCTGGAAAGGAGGGATGGTGGGAGTTTTCATCACTGTGTCAGTGACAAACCTCCTCTTCTGAAGGTGTTGCATAAAAATAGGTGGTGACAAAAGAGGAATAGAGGCAGAAGAGGAGGCTGAAAGAAAGCTTTAGCTTTTGCCTTGGTGGATCAGTTGTGTTCTAAGCATTAATTTCAAGTGTCCTTTTACGTGTCCCTGCAGTAAACTAAAACGTGGGTGGGCAAAATTCTTCCCCCATTTAGGAGATTGTATAGCCTCTTAAGGTTTTTATGGGACTTAATATTCTGTTCTCCTTTACAGAGTGGCATTTTATCTTTCCTCCTGCACAGGCAGAATACATCCAGTCTCCAAATCTTCCTCACTCACCTTTGAAAATTTATAGGGGCTTTCAGGCAGGATTGCCTGAATGCTATTGACCTCTGTGGCCTGTGTTATTGACCAGAACACAGAATCTTCTGCCCGCATAATATATGCCTCTTTAGATCCCTGAAAGAGAAGGAAATGACTCTTCGAATGACCAGGACCACAATAAAACCTGGAGCTAGTTTCCCAGTTTCCCTTGCATTGCTGGGCTTTGCAAGAAGATAACATAAAGGAACAAGATGCTTATAAAGGAGGGCTTTGAACTCACTGATTAGGTGGTCATTACTTTCCTCATCATCTGCTTACATAATAACACTACTGGAAGTGTAGTCTACGTGACTATTACAACAGTGAACAGTGCTCTTGAAGAATAAGCCATATCATAAACCCATTGTAGAGAGTAATAACGTGTAGATCACCAAAAAAGTCCTTCTGAAGGTAAGATCTGCTGTGAAGGTTTTCTAAAACAAGTTTGAAATAGATGTAGTCCTACATGTACTACTACCTTTTCAGAACCATCAGTTAATATGTTACGTGATGGTTTCCATCTTCCCTTTACCAAGGATTCATGTATATCCTTCAGAGCTGTCAACACCTGGTGTCTTCAAGAAGGAGCAGCTCTCAGTCAGTTTCAGCTTTCGTTCAGGAAATCAGTACCACTGAGAACAAAAGACAAAATAGATAGGTGTAGTGAAATACATGCTGGGTGTTCTAACAATCAGTATGAAAAGATGGAGACAAATCAGCCATGAATAGACTATTCATAAGTTATTGTGGGAAAAAATGTCTTTTAAGAATTTATTTGCTAGCATAACAGAACGCTGGTTAGATCATGAGTGTTTTGATGCCAAAGTAAAATTTGAAAGAGTGAGAATAATTGTTAAAAAGTATATAAAAGCAAAAAAAAGCGTATTGTACCACTGAAACTGTGCAAAGGTTTATACTATCATGTCAAATTATAAAGGATGAAGCAAGAATTGTTTAGAGTGGAGCTGCTGAATCATTATTATCATAGCAATAGTTTTCAAGCAATGTGAAATATACATATTTTAATATCATATTAACATGTAGTATGTATCTGTGGGCAGAGACATGTATACATGTATTTCTGTATCTCTGTGTATGTATACGAATGCCTGTTTCCATTTTCACTTAAATTCAAAATTTTTGGATTTTTAATCTTTTAAATCTCTGAGTTTAGAACATCTTAAAACTGGTAGGGGAGAGTCAGATCCTGTCTTTTGGTATCTAATGGATGTCTGTGTTTAAGAACAGATAGAGGAAGCTTAATTCTCTCTTTCTTTGTGTGTAAAACATAGGCACGCACAGAATGAAAACTAATACATGAAAAAGTGGTAAAATCACCATTTAAAACCCCCGACCTTTATTTTAAAAATATGCATTTTTCAACTATTGCCAAAATCCTGTAGACAGCAAAACAAGAAATTTTGAAGAAAATGTAGCAGATTTTTGTTCTTTTTTAAAAATTTCAAAATTGAAAGCATTATTAGTATTATCATATCACCAATAAAGAAAATCTGGTGGTTTTGTCCCAGTTGCATGAACAGCGAGGTATTCAGGAGCTGATAACTGTAGGCACAATGGATGCAATGTGTTATATCTTCTTCTTCTCCTACTTCTATGTAAGAAATGAACTGTTAGTTTTGGGTTCATGGCTGTAATTGCATCAACGGATTGTGAGGCTGCTTGCAACTTTCCCCCCTTTCCTCTTCCCTGGAGAAGCCATTGCGCATTAGAGATTTTAACAGCCCTCTCTCCAGCCACCCTGTCCACTTCTCACTGCTGGATCACACATTTCCTGTGAAAGCTAGTTTTATGTATGTTTGTGTTAGCCTTGACACTTTCCCTGCAGACATCTGAAGAGGGTTATCTGAAGGTGCTCTGGCAGATGGGGTCTGGTGGCCTTATGACACACGGATGGCTCACAACAAGAAGATATTCACAAGTGCTCATAAGGTAACAGGAGCTTTTTACCGTTCCTCCAGCAGAGATAAGGGGAGAGCCACACACTGACTAGCATGTGATTTAAGTCAAGCGCAGCCTTAAGCGAATAACAAGCGTGGTCCTTAACTCTATTACAGATGCTTTAATCAGCAAAACCATTAACCTTTGCACTTTAGTCTAGCCTGGTCTGCATACCTCTAGGCAGCGCAGACCTGCTTTATGAGGCTTTCCAAGAGCGGCACGTTGTAATCAGTGTGCCTACATCCCCCAGCCTGCGTGGGAGGAGGTAGCATGGCTGTGCTAACAGCAGCTCTGGGTCTCGGCACCCAGCTATTCTGGTGACAGGCATGTCTGAGGCAGATACCTCTGCCTTCCTCAGTTCTCACACAGCAAAAGTAGCACTGGAGCATCTTAGCAAGCATTAACATTAACAGCTCAGCTTCTTATCCTGCCTTCTCCTTTCATCCAAAATACCCTGCTTTGGTGTCGACTGTCTTGCAGAGCCAGTAACAGCAATATGGGACTCCTGTATCACTTCCAATGTCTCCACTGTGCTACACCGGTGCTTCCTGGTAGGGCGCACTGAGAAAGAAGAATAGTACACATAACATGCCTTTTGTCTTTAGTGTGTTTCTCCTGTGCTGTCAAGATCAAGGTCAATAAACATCTTGCACTGGGAGAGGAACTCAGTAAAAATCTACATAATCCCACAGAGCAGACGGTGGTACTGAGCGACCAGGGTTTACCTGCCCTCCAAAAATCACTACCTATGTGTGCTACACGAGCTTCAGTCTCAGTGAAACAGTGTTAACAAATCTGCAGGGGTGAGTCCTTGGTTTACAGTGCAGTTCATTTCTTAACCCTCAGTTAGCAACTCTGAAAGTTCAGCCTGCCATTCAGAGACCCCTGGAGATTTTGTTTGTGTTTTAGGCAAGCAGCATCTCATCTCAGGACCCTCTTGAAGACAAAGATGAGGACATTTATTACACAAAAAGTCCTACAGGATGACAACACGGAGAAGGGAGAAGACTTTTGAAGTGCTCATAATGAACTTTCTTTAATGTCTTACTCTGTTTTATCTTTTGCCAGGTGCTGAGTGAAAAGCTCCAAACTAAACTACCTTTTAAAACAGTCAGGATGTACATTTGTTTGGCTGTAGACTCTCAGACAACATAAATGCTCCTGCCCCCTCCTTCCTTCTCCCCCCTCAAACGCACCGAGTCTTCTCTAAACACTGGATGAGAGATGGAACAGAAAAGTCACATAGCACAATGCACTGATACTTGGGCTCATTTTGACATTCCTTTTATCCAAAGTTTGAGAAAGAAGTCTCTTAATACCATTCATTACGAATCAAAAAAAGTGAAGTGTATGCCTTGCCTGTACTGACAGTACCTTTACACAGAGTGGTCCATTTCACTATAAGATATACATTCTTTGAAAAGCACTGTTCAAGACAGTTACTGAGTTAAACATGCAAGAGATATTACCCTAAATATATTTAACTGGCTTATCAATTGGATTGAATACATTCATATAGGTAATGGAGTGAGGGCCAGAGTTCTTACAGCTTGCAGGCTTGACTGCCTATGTGTATTTTATTGTTGTATAAGCATCACTTTGGTTTTACTTTATTCACTCTGCCACCTTTCCATGTGACTAAGACAGATGCATTTTAGAGTTAGAAAGTCTGATCCTGGACATAAGAGATTAATTTATAGTTTCAGAAGATACCAGTTCCAACTCCTTAATTTTTCCCTGTACCCACAGAGCTTGCAAAATAAATCTTTCCATCCCCACACCAGCAGCTGATCGCAAACGTTACAAACACTGGCAGAAGCACAACCTTCTGGTTGTCCCCACACAGTGTGTGCTTTCTGTTCTCTGCTCGTGCTCCCTTGGCCGCACTGGAGCTCACAGCTCTCTGACGGCACCGTCTCCTTCAAATAAACTTGTTTCATTCAAGGGAATTCAGTGAAATACCTGTGAGCCAAAGACACACAGGAAT
Source organism: Cariama cristata (assembly GCF_000690535.1). Taxonomy (NCBI): domain Eukaryota; kingdom Metazoa; phylum Chordata; class Aves; order Cariamiformes; family Cariamidae; genus Cariama; species Cariama cristata. The sequence continues at coordinate 18,031 of NW_009602883.1, read as the reverse complement.
ATCACTTTTCCATCTGTATCTCTGTGCTTTTTGGTACTGTATTTGTTTGGCAAAGGAAGACACCCTTCCTCCCACTCCTCTACCTCTACTTTTTTATTTTAAATTACATTAGATTTTTGCAAGATGAGCATACAGAGAATTTATTATCCTCATTGTGAAATTGTTGGTAGTTGAAATTATGACCCTGGATTAGATGTGGGCTAGTCTTGACCTTGCATGTGATATTAAGGTCATTTTGTTGTCATCTTTCCAATCTACTTTTACAAAATAATTTTTTTATGGAATCTACTGTGTTTCTTGTCTGATGCATTTTTTATCAGTTTCCCCAGTGATGTTAGACGCCCATTTTCTTTCACACTGCCTCAAATCCCATAGTTAGGAGAGTCAGGTCTGCTCCTTCAAGTCCTTAATGCCTTACTTCAAACACATCCCCTTATTAACTCTCCGAGTTCAAGTATTTCCTTTCTGAGTGGCAGCTGTTGGTGGAATGTTTTGCATAATCCTGCAGGGAATGGTGTCAATCCTGTACATCTTAAGTCAATAGGACTTAAGAGAGGAAGATAGTATTTTCTATTATCAAATGTTTCTCAAGGAGGAGGAGAGGAAGGCCTTGCTATTTGGATGTTTCTATGACAACCTTCCTAAAAGTCCCCAAATTTGCACATCTGACTGCAGGAATGAAGTCCTTCCCTTGCAGCTGGCAACAGGGAAGGGATGGTACATAGCTTGCAAAAGGCTCAATTATGTAGTACACCACTTACGCATGGACAACATTAAGCAGGTTCCTGAGGCCAAAAGTAAGATGTACAAGATGCCTCTCTTGAATTACAGTCCAAGTGAATTGCTTTTTTCCCTGCATGGTAGAGGTCTACTTTTTCAGAACAGAGTATTGCTGTTTTAGCTGATGCTTCTTTTATTAAATAAAAGGAAGCAAATTAGTAAATGTAAGTGAAACTACCCCAGTAGTTTCAATTTTCCGAGTATTATACTGCTAGGTGCCTTAGTACTTGCCAAGAAGACAAAGAACCATCTTTGGAAAGAGCCAACAGGTACAGGGAAATGGTTTCAACCTGTGCACAGAAAAACTTATCTCAGAACCATGGTATTCCATTTAGAGCCAAAAATATGCCATGACAAGAAAGAAGCACTGGACTCAGCTGTATAAAAAGTAAGTAACTCCTGTGTGTTTCACTGTGTGTAATCATCTTCTATCCGAAGTGGTGGGCCTGTGTGTATAAAGCAGCTTTACAGCTGTGCTGACCTGCTACACCTGAAACGGTGCCACAATGCAGGCTTGAGACACAAAGGTAGCAGCCCAGAATATAGTTTTCTTGTATGTTTTATCTTCGTATTTCAGCATAGAAATCATGTAAAAGCCCATCTGTATTCTATGTTTCTCCTACATTTGTGAATTGCAAGCTTTAAGCCGCTTTCACATCTTTCACATTTTAACTTTCCCTAGGTTGTGGTTTAATATCTGGAGTATCGGATTGCCCCCCACATGCCTCTTTTTTTGTTCTTAGTCCACTACACCCCTTCATAAAGGAATGGATTCCATTTGTTCCATGCAGTTCTTTCCTTCAGTCACAATCGTAATGAAATTTCTGGTCTGTTCTGGTCCCTTAACTCAAGAAAGTGTACCAAAGAGCTAGGAAAAGTAAAACAAAGTGTAGAAAGGGTGATCCTAGGCAAGATGGTTTCCATATGTGGAAAACTCTTTGCTTAGGTGCTTCACTCCATAAAGGGAAGGAAAAGGGGCGTATAAAAGAAACTATGACATCAGCTCTGACTGGAGAAGGAGGTTGTTTAATGTCTCTTCCAATAAGGCAGCAGAAGGATCATCAAATGAAAACAGGAACTAAGGACTCCAAAGTGAACAAGATACAATCAAACTGGAACTCCTAGACTCTGACTGCAACAGACATTAAAACTCTGCTTGTGACGGGGAAGAGAAGCTAAAGTACAGATGGCTACAAAATGCAAATGCACCCCGTCAAGTTCAGAGGTCAGTAAGCCCCAAATCTGTGAAATATCAGTGAGCAATCTGGAAAAGTAGCAGCACATGCTTGCTTTGTTACAGTCTTCCTGAGGCATCTGCTGTTGGTTACGGAATCGGAATTGGAATCAGAAACGGAATCACTAAACGGGATAGACCTTTGATCTGATGTGATATGACCATTCTTATTTTCCTTATGGTCTCCATATGCGGCTAGAACATCTGGACCGTTGGATATCTCTTAGCTTCATCTTAAGAAGCCAGGAGAACTCTGGCTAATACTTTATTTCTGCAGCTACCACGCTTGACATACAAATCAGTGCAATGCCTTTGGTGGAACCTACTGCAAGGCAGTACATGTCTTGCTTTCAGAGTAAAGGTGTTTCAGCGCAGTGCCAGTGTTTTGTGCAGACTTAGCACTGTGGGAGCTGCATGCAGGATGCCCCAAGCTCGTCACTGATTTTCACTGTTTACTGGGACAAATGAACACCCACCTAGCTGTTGTGAGTGCCTTAACTACCACAGAAGGATTCCAGTTACTGAGAAAATACGGTCCTCTGTTCACATTCGGTACATATGGCTTCCTGGTAGGACTGTTGAAGTCGTTTCCCGGTTTTACAGCTAAGCTCAGGAAGGGGTTAGAGAATGAAAAACTAGTAACAGAATTCAGTGCTGAATAACTGAAAATTTCAGAAATCTATCTCCAGGCCTATTCACCACGTGAAGTTCTAAAGGTCAGTTATGTTTTCTGTACATAAGTACATTTAAAAAACCCCAACAATTAAAACTTGCTTCATCAGCTACTGCACATGAAGAAGGTTTGTGGGAAACTCACTTTTAAATATGAGCCCCGTGTTCTCTGAGTGCAAGGGTGTATGGCCAGTAAATATTAACGGGAACTGTGCTTGCCCCCGGCGGGGTGAATAAATCGCTGGGTCTGTGGGACGGGGGTCCGGACAGACGGACCTCGCCACCCCCGGCCGGGGCTTTCCCCCTGCTCCCCACTGGGTGGGGGTAAAACGCCGCGGACGCCGCCGCCTCCCGCTCCCCGCCGGGCACGGGGGCCTCTGTACAGAAAGTGACTGACAAGGAGTAAACATTTCAGGCTTTTTTAAACCCTAAAGGGTCGGTAGATCTTTCCAGCCTGCCGTAACACCTTTAATCTGCTTATCTCTCTGGTGACTGAAGGACCTTGATGTCTACCATAGTTATTTGCACTGTACCCAGAGAAACCCCTGCGGTGGACACTTTCTGGACATATCCACACTTGTTGCAGTCTTCTTGAACAAAGTGAAGCTAGAAAATTGCCAGTGCAGAAAGGATTTCCAGGTTGGCATGGCCTTCGTCCTCATGGTCTACCCCAAAACAGCCATATGGTGATTATACTGGCCCTTCATGCGGGAAGAAACAGCCTTTTGGTTGTGCCAAGGACATGGTGCCATCCTGCCATCGAAGGTGACAGACACATCCAGGCAGTCTGTACACATGCAGAAATGGTGCAGCATTTGAAAAGCTGCCTGGCAGAGGAGTATGCTATCTCCCATCTCTATAGTTAAAGGATTCGATGGCGTATGTTGTGGGGTACATAATAACAAATTATTCAAATGCACAGTTTTAGTCTAACTCTTTATAGCTTTCAGACCTAAAATCGGAGACACAAACAAAAGTTTCCCTGAAATTTGAGATTAGGTGGAGAATTGTCTAGATCTATCTCAGACCATGCAAAGATGATTTAACCTGTATTTCTCTTAACACAATGGGAATTTCTCTACAAAATTAACCAAAATCTTAAGCTTTAAAGATGTGTAAAACCTCACCTGTTTCCCAAATTTTCATCATCCTGGATTCTTCAGATCTGCCTGGGAATGTAAGCTTTCATACTACGCCAAGAAATGGGTTGTTTAGTAGGAACTGGAGTATGGATACCATGTTTGTAATAAATGCACACATCCTTGTGCAAATGCACCAAGCCAAAAAAACTACACCAACAGGAATACTGCCTCTCTCTCTGGAAGTTACCATTTGTACAAAGAAATAATGTTAGAAACATGCAACTTGTAAATTTACAGACACAGCAAGAATGCACAGCAAACGTGTGGTCAACTTTCATGTTACAGCTATTATTTTCTTCTGAGGCACAAAGTACTTTTACTAAAGTTTCTGTGGCATGCACTATGGATTTTTACCTGCCCCAAATTTTACCATTTTAGCTGTAGACTTTCACAAGGCCCCAGTTTATTCCCTCTCCCAAGATGCAGGGTAGCTGAATGCTGATGGCAATTTTTGCTAGCAGCCTGGTTTGTTTCCTGGCTTGTAGCTGATAATATATTTGACAAAGTAGCACGTTAAAATGATCACATTTATAAGTCCAGTTGAGCCCAGAGGCCAGATTTGTTCTGCCTTTACTCAAGGTAACTTAGTACTGTAATTTAGCTAAGGTGTATGTTTTCTAACAGCTATATTGGTGCAAGACTGGCCATCAACTTCAGTGGGAGTAGAAGGTCAAAGCCAAACCCTAGAAGAGCTAAGTATCAGAAGACTGAAGAAGAACATAAGAAGGAATGATATCTAAGTGTCAGGACACACCGCAGGTCCCTGTGAGCTGGACCAGATGTTAAAGATTAAGCTTGTAAAGAAGAAACTGGTTCTAGACCAAGAGCACTCTCTTCCCCATATGCTCGGATTGTTATTTATATCCCTGGTGTAAAACAGCTTGTCCCCGTGTGGTAACTGACACTTCCAGATCGATAGCACAGACTGAATCACTGCCGTCTGAAAGCAGCAGGGCCTGCGCTGTTGGAGAGGACAGGCCGTGTCCTTGTTAGCACCTCAGGACGTGCAATCCCATCTGGCATTGTTTAGCTAAAGCTTTACGGGAAAGGAGCTGCCTTCTGGAGTTTGTCCTTTTGAAACAAGACTGAGGAAATACTGAGGACAGCTTTGTCTAGCATTTTCAATTATATACTCTCATGGGATAAGGAGAAACTTTCCTTCTGCTAGGCTGTTGAAGGGCTAGGTCTTACCTTGTGCTTCAACCTGAAAAAAAAATGAGTGGGGACACTATGACAAAGCCTGTGTTGTTCTGGGTGATGTTAAAGGCCGGTATCTACTTCTCATCTGTCAGAAGAAGCTGTGAAATGGGAGACATAAAACTGAAACCTCACTTAGCATTTTTTTCACTTCTCTCATGAATAGAGCTGCGGAGCTCACAGCCACGGGATGTTTTTTAATGGGCTTGAGGAGAGGCTGCACAAGCTCAGGGAAGACAAACCCAGTGAGGCCCTTAAATTGAAAGGAAAAAAAACACCTCTAATCGAGTCCTCGAGCATAAAAATGTTGTAATCTGGGAAAGTATACTGGGGAAATGCTGCTGTGAGCTGAGCCTTCCTCGAGCAGCCCCCTTCAGCTGCTGGGTCCACTGAACCTGTGATCTTTCGTGATGAGGTGGTTGCTTTCTTCCTGTGTTATGAGGGAATTCACTTTGGACCATATTTGGAGACTTCTCAGTTGCCCCTCTAGCAAATTTGTGTGATTATTAATCTTACTATATTCTGTGAATAATTTTCTTGCATTTATTGCCATTGGTGAAATGCAGGAGTACTTTGTAAGGTTTCTGAAGCTTGAAAGTGTAGCACAAGACTGAGATAAAATAGAATTATGCTTCATCAGGCAAACCTAAGGTGCTGAATAAGATAAGGAGATGGAGTCTCTGTAGCATTCATAATAGTTTAAAAGCTTAGATGCAGTGCACGCCACCTGCAATCATGTCTTTGCAGTATTACTTATTAATAATGATCATAAAAAAGTAATTGGCAAAATGTAAAGCATCATATTACCTACTAGCGGAAGAGAACTAGGCCTTCTGAGTTCAGCTGCTTAGTAGTGCAAAATGCTTTTCCTACGAATACTCTACCAGCAGACTTAGAAGAGGCACAAGCCTTCTACCCGCAAGTATTTGACCCACTTGCATTTCTACAAGGAATTTGTGAGTCAGTTGAGGAACAAGTATACTAGAAAGTCTCTGTATTTTTCTGGATTTCTTTAACCTTAGGCTTTTGAAAGCCCTTTGTGTATTTTGGATTGCTACCTTGAAACCGTGCACAGTGGTCACAGTGTCAAAGGTCATCCCTCCGCTCTGCATCTGTTCTACCTATTTCCTGCATAGTGCAAGGCTGGTGGTCTTACATAAATGTTGCATATGTATGTGCTGTTAACTGCAGATGCTTCAAGAGAGCTGAGCTGCTCTGACATTATTCTTCAGATGGCATTGACACAAATTCATTCTGCACTGAATATATAGGTCCTACAGGAGTCAGAACCTTAGTGTAATCTGTCATGGGCTCCAATGCCCCACAATTTTGCTGTCTGTAACCGACTCATCTACCGATTAAGTGTCTTCCTTCAACTTTGCATGGCTGCATCAGAGAGCAGAGCTTCATTTTCTGTTGTTCCCTTGTTCAGAGGTGAGTTGCTGAAATGCCAGTGCAGGTCTTGTCAAAGAAGTAGGATGCTCTTTCGCACACAGGGTACACATCATGCTAGACTCAGGGTCTTCTTGATCTTCATTGCTTTTGGCATCCTGTATCTTGCACCTTGTTTGTGCTGCTAGGGATGTTTTGCTCGGTCATTTCCACTGAACCAGACCATAGCAGGAGGAAAAGACTGGTGCCAAGGAGGCAAAAAATAATGTAAGTCATTTATTGGTTCCCCAGCTGAGATGTGGAGTGTAAATATTAACACAGCAGAACTCATCCACTGGAAGCAGCCTCCCGTGACAATGCCTGTGCTATCTTCAGCCTGTACAGATGTGCAACAGAAACCAGGCAACTCATATAGTAGCCTCTGTTGCCTGAGAATAAAAATGAGCGTGGTTTCAGCCTGATCCACCTTCATTCACACTGAGTCAAAAGAGGATGTATGGACTGGGCCATCGTCAACTGATTAATTAGTTAACTTTTTAATCAAGACCTGAGTAAATAGATGATGCTGTGTGTTGAAGGCTGAGCACTTTCATCAGAAATGGTCCACACAAAGAACTGCCCAGCATGAAGGAGATAAGTTCCAGGCTGCTGTGCTAATTACCTCCCAGGACTCAAGGATGCACTTAAGAGTCTCAACTTCCTCCATTACCTCAGCTGTGAGAATGCAAGACGCCATTTGAGTGAGAAAGCAAGCAGTTAAATGTACAGCTGTGGCATGAAATAATTGCTTCTCCAGTTCTCTTCTGTGTATTCCCAGAAGGTATTCCAAGAAAGTAGATCAACTCCATTTTTAGCTCAGTCTTAAAATATTGAACACATACCAGGCCATTAAGCAACAGAAAAAGTAGTTAAGAAAATACTTGCATGTACGAAAGAACAGGACATTTTTCAGAAAAAAGAGGAAGTACTTTCTCTTTTTTGTGTAAGACAGGTATATTGGTATTTTAAAAATACAAGCTTTTTAATCTTAAGAGGATCCAGTTCTGAGTATGGGAAGAATCGTTATGGGGATAGTAAATGCCATGCAAGCCAATTTCCTTTTCATAAGGTCTCTTTCTTTATCCTAAGAGGTTCTTCTAGAATGTAATGTTAATTCATGCAGTGCATGGAAATGCTAACAGCACTATTGCCCCTCACACTAGAGATCAGTCTGGGCTGCAGATCCAAGACCTGACTGCTGTTCATAGCAGTATCCATCTCACTTGGAAAGCAGTAAAGCTGCAGCAGAGCAAGATGCCTTCAGTAAGTACCCAAGAGCTGAAACATGTGGTACCATAACTCTGCTGCTAGTGATCTGCAAAACATTCAGCAGATGTACATCTATATGCAAAAACTATCTCTGCATGCACTATCATTAGTGGTATTAGGGACTAGTGATCTGAAGTCATATTGGGCTAAGAGAAGGGAAAACAGGCCAACACCTGCACCCAGGAGTGTGCTAGCCATTCCACAGCACAACATGGCACAGCTGGCACAGATGTACCCACGGTGCCACAGTAACTACAGCCTGGCATTAGCTCTACTGTCCCTCCTGCCCACTCTGCCTGCTCCATGATTCCCTGAAGGGCCTCAGGATCTCCAAGGAGAATGGCAGGGGCACAGGGAGAGAGAGGTACCTCCAACAGAGAGTAAACAGTAAAGACTGAAACACCAAGAATTAGGTTGCTTTAGAAGAGATCCAAACGCATGCAGTGGACATCTTTCTAAGTGGGTAACATTCAGCTAAAAGCGGTAAAAGGAGCAATGAAACAGTGGAGTAGGACCTTAAAAAGCATAGCTACTTCACATCACTGCTTGCTGTGCTCATCTGAAACCGGGTGAAAATTGCTGGTAGCTCAAAATCCAGCCTGACTACCAAGACAATTAACCCACAGTAACTTCCACACCACTTGCAAAAATGCCGTGTCATGTCAGTGCTGAGCTATGAATATGAGAGAATGAATGAATTATACAGAGCTTTCTGAATGCATCTGTGCAATCAATGAGGAGGAGTTATATAAGGCTCCTCTTCCTGATGAAGGGGAAAGCGTTTGTCTTTCTTCAGCACAGTGCACCCAGGGACAGGTTCCGCACAGGAGAGCACTGACAGACTCCCTTGTAAAAGACACAGAAAATAAGGCAAAAGTTTCCACTGCAGTTCTCAAGTGTTTCTTCAAAGGGCCAAACCCTAGCTCCTGCATCTGGCTTGAGTAAAACAGCTTGTAGGCAAAAGGTCTCAACAGGCATAGGAAAGCCTTGGATAGCATTGTGGCTGCAGATCTCCTGCAGGTTGTGAAGTCATTGCTCCCTTTTGCAAAGAATAGGATCTGAAAAATAGACATACATACTTATAGATCCCCATTCCCATAGTTACATTCCCGTTTCCACTCCGGCAGGTATCTTACAGTCCTCTCTGGCATGAGGAGTGGTGAGCCACAGCTCCTGCATTAGACACTCTTCAAGTGGACCATTTCTGTACTGCTGTGCACAGAGCTTCCTGCATTGACAAATGAAACAAAATCTGTCTGGTGGCTTGCAGACCCAGGAGGGTGAGCACATAAAAGCACCTCCAGTGCAAGGAGCATTTCAGTCACTACTTCACAGTGCAGAGTTCGCAGAGCAGTTGCTGATACCTCATGGCTAGCAGTGGGCATAGACATCTTTTCCAGTTGCTTTAAGAAGCTATGAACAGATGGACAGAGAACTGGAGGTCCTCTCCTGAGACTTCTGCTTAGCATTTGGAGGAGAGGGGGAAAATGCCATCCCCAGAGATGCCAGTGGGAACAGGTTATTTCTGAGTAAAGAAGAGTAGCTAAATAAATTCCTATTCACACACTGAACTGCAATAACTACATGCTGTTTATTGGCAGAAAACCCACAGTAAAGCATGCTAGCCCAGTGGAAGACATTTTTCCCCTCACCTCTGCAGGGGGTTAAGAGTGCCAACATGGAGAATTATCATAACTCAGCTACTTGTGGTGGCTTTAGAAAATAACTTTGTGTTTTCAGAAGCTAATCTGCAGTAAAAAAGTACTTTCTTATATATATGTGTGTGTCTCTGTGTGTGTACATATATATATACACACACACATTTTTTGTAATACCTCTGTGACAAGACAAAACATGACCCCAGAATGTTCCAGGTTCTAATTAGAAGTTTCCTACACAAAACCTCTGTGACTGTCACTGCTGTTCTCTGAATCTTTGTTCTGTCCCCTTCCTATAGCTGAGTGCCCAGTTAAACCTGCTGTAACTCTCCTACTCTTCTGAATCAAGCTGCCAAGAAACCAGATTTCAGCATTTATTTCCAGTGCTATTTAAAAATAAGAGGTTCACTGGAGACGTCTCTGCTGCCTGTGTCTTGTTGCAGATGAACTCCAGCCACTGATCAGAAGCCAGTGGAGCAGAAGCACATGTGGACTGTAAAGCAGTCTATTCATATTTCATAACTGGGAAGATGCTGCTTTCTTCCTATGCGTTTGTAGCTTAGAAAGAAAAAGCCAACAAGAACAATAATAGTAATAGAAATATCCTAGTATGGACCAGAGTCCTAAAAAAAAGAAAAAAAAAAAAAAAAAAAGGTTAAAAAGGACCTCTGGCTCAGGCTTCCGTTTCTGTCTCAAATTCCTTGTTTCTTTCTGATGTTTGTCATATTAACTTGACAATCACTACCACAATAATATAAAAAAAATGGTAAGAACCTAACTTCACAGGGAATGAAGAAATAAGAATCAAACCACTAGCAGGAATTTTACTGGCTGTTTTTTTGTATTTCTAAAACTCTTTGAAGGGAAGAGAAACATCTCTCTGTGTGATGCTCCTTTTCTTCCTCATCTTTATGCTGCTGTCATGGACCCAGAGGATCCTAACCTGCAAAATCCCATTGCACTGCTGATCAGTCAGCAGAGCTTGGCCCAACAGTAATAGAGTTAAAGCTTGCTTAGCAAGGGGCTTGTCCTGCACACCTCCAGAGAGGGGGTGCCCCCAAGGTAGGCACAAGGCTGAGTACCCAACACACCGCCCAACATGAAAAGATACAGCTGTCAATGATAAATATCATTCTGAAAAGAATATCTGGAATAACAAGAAACCCATTACAAGCTCTGAGTTTCTGAAAGGCTCAGAGAAGAACCAGAAGCTTTGGATCGTAACCATAAGCTGTAGCTTATGTCTCACCACCCCAGAGCAGACATGCTAAGGTTGGGACGGCTCCTAGCAGTTAAGCAGGAGATCATTGACATAAAATTGCAAGGCAATGTGGCTACAGTCAGTTCAATAAGAGGTCAGACATGTGTGTGAGATGAGATGAAAAAAATACTGTCTGTCTTGTGTGAGTGTCTTCAGAGATAGGAGGATGAGAAAATTCTTTTAATGCACTAGGCTGATGGGACAAGTGGGAAATCATATTCTGGTTCACAGATATCAAAGTTAATTTTTTTTCCAGTCAGTTTAGTCACCCTTCTCTGCCTGTCTCTGTGTTGTTTTTCTGGTATTTAAACATCTTTCAAAGCTGTATTCACTGTAAACACTGGCTAATAAATTTGCATGTCCATGTGCAGAGACATCCTCAGTAAAAGAAATGAAAGGGACTCGCTAGTGAAATCAGCAGCAGTGAAGGACTTCAACAGACAGCAGGTCTGATGTTTTCTTATCCCTAAGCTTCTAGGAAAGGGCTCAGGACCTTATTGGAAAGGTAAAGACTTTAAGAGTAACAGAGGACACATGGGAAAAGGGAAAAGGGGAAAGGGAGAGGGAAAGGGAAAGGGAAAGGGAAAGGGAAAGGGAAAGGGAAAGGAAAAGGAAAAGGAAAAGGAAAAGGAAAAGGAAAATGAAAAGGAAAAGGAAAAGGAAAAGGAAAAGGAAAAGGAAAAGGAAAAGGAAAAGGAAAAGGAAAAAGGAAAAGGAAGCTGCCAGCCAAGGAAGCTACACATGTTCCTTTAGGAATAAAACTGGGATTGCTAAAATTCAATGAAAGGTTGAATTTTTAAAGGAAATTAAAGTTTATAGTCACCAGTGCTATATGCAGAAAGAAAATAACAATAAAAAAGAGATGGAACAGCTCTCTGCAAGGTTGAAGTAAAGATTAAGGTGAATCTACATATGTTCCAAAACAGAATGAGTGTTTTGACTTGATTTTTTAAGCAAGATGATGATGTTGAACATGAAAACAGAGAATGTGAATAAGGATATGGAAAAGGAAATTATAGACCAAGCAGCAAGATTAGGCTAAACACAGGGTATTTAATAAGTATCTTTTTGAAGGTATTTATTATTTATTTACAAAATAAGCTTTCTGAAGTTGGTACCAAGCAACTAGAAAATAGTATCAATAGTGTCTATATTTAAAAAAAAGGAAACTGCAGATCCAGCCACTGGGCTGTGGTTACATGATGACAAAGGTCATATTTGCATAGGAGCAAATCTTCTGGTCGAGGAAAGCTGAGCTCGACCAGAGTCAACGCGTGATTCCCATTTCTACTGAATTAGCCAGTGTATTTAACAGTGTGCTTATGTCAACTTCACACTGTCTGTAGGAACACAGATAATACTTGATCTAGAGTAAAATCTGCTGAGCTTCCTCAAAAAAAAAAAGCTTAGAATAGTTTTGAACTGGCAGAGAGATTTAAGACCAATTCAGTGCTTTGCCTTACACAGATAAGGTTTTGAACCAGTCCTTTGAAACTGGTTTTTTTAATAACATGACCACTGCCTATCATAACCTTAATATCATATAAGTTTTCAGAGCATATTTTGAACAAGAGAATAGTTAAAAACTTGCAGGCAAATGGGACAAAACAAAGACCAGTTGCACAAACTGTAAATGAAATGAAAACACGGCATCTTGTTTTAACAGAGTACCTGAAGTTTCCTGTTTTCCAGACAAGAAAAATCTCACAGAGCACATGTGAGTAGACTTTCTGAGGCCTTTAATATACTGTCACATGCAAAATTAGGTGATACATCAGGGTATCGGGCTATGTAACCCTGGAGATTATCCCCAGTCATATGCAGCAGGTTTTCCAGTAGTAAAGATATATATGATAACCAGATGATGAGCAGCTGCTTGGGAGTGTTTCTGCTGAACATCATGGTCAGTCTAGTGAGTTTTTAAAAAGTATTATCCCTTACACAGTTTGTGTCTTTTATTGTATTGTAAAGTTTCCACAAACTCTAAACACTTAGTCCTCTGTAGCTCCCACCTGGAGGTTTTTTCCTTGTCCTTTCTTAATACCTACAGAAAGTAAATTCTCTTCCTTAAGGAGGAGTAAATATTTGATAGAGAGAGGGGAGCTTGCTGTAAACTGTATGCACTTCAGTTTGATTTATCAGTGCAGTGACTGTTGTACTTTTCTCTCTTGCTTTCTAGTACAAGGAAGTTTTACTTTGTTCCTGTATTATTACCCACAATGCCTCATTAGAAGCACTGGTTGGTGGCGATTTATGTACACCTGATTACTTAGTAAGTCTGATCTCTGTGAGGTCAAGGCTAATCTGTTCTAAAATCCAGACCTTCTGCTTTTGTTTAATATAGCCCACTGGGATTAAAATGGGATTAGAGCTCATCTGATGTGCAGAATAACCTCTGCAGATAAACTCTTCTACTGTTCTTCTGCAAAAATCATTAGGTGGAAATGGTGTCTTGCAGTGATCATGGGTCCATCAATATACCTAAGGCATTTGTTGTTTTTTTTTTCACCCTGTGACAATTTTGAAACCAGACTTTGAGTATATTATTTTCTTGAACCAGATCTCTGCATACAGAATACATGAATATAGATATCAGAATGGGTGGGTTTTTTCTCATTCATCTCCATATATTTTCAATTTACTACAGAAATAAAACTAAAGTGAATTTATATAACTAGAAACTCTTAAGCTGTACATTTAATAAAGTGTTTAAAATGTCACTAGTTTTATTACCAAGGTTTCTTGTTAAATGTTTTCTCTTCTTTAAACACATGCGAGTGCTAATTGTGAAGAATTAAGATGTTTTCTTTTCATCTTGGTTCAACATCTACATTATAGATATCACAGAAACAAGCATGTCTACACAATCCAAATGATATGCCTCAAACTTGATTTGTGATGAAGCCAAGTATAAGGATTGCCAAAACCCAAATGAAATTAATAGTAGTCTTCTGTGGGTTTTTCCCTAGTATTTTCAGTAAAGCCATTCTTCTGTAGTGTTTTCAATCTCAACATAGTATTTTTATGTTAAAATACAAGATTGTGATGAGAGCCTAAAAGTGGAAGTAAAAGGAACAAAATTATTTGGTCAGTGTGTTCTTATTATTCAGATTCTGTGAAACACAAAAATAATATAACTGTCAATGGTGAGGACAATATAAAATATCACAGTGAAAAGCTCTGCAGGGAGAGACTTCTGAAAGTGCTATTTTTGCACAGAGAGGCTTCTTGTCTGCTGTCCTGGATTTCAGCCTGCTCTAGGTGAGGTCATGCTGTGGCTAAAGTAATTACAAGGTCAATCTCACCAGCTCAGTATAAACCTGGAATAATTCTACTGAAGTGTAGAACTAGAACGACTAAGAAGAAAACCTGGGATTTCTTCCTGGGTTGCAGTACTGCCCATGCCACCAATGACACCAGCTTACGTTGCAAGTAGATTTCAAGACTTTTGAACTTTGGGATGATCCTTGACCATTTCACTCCACTCATGCAGGGGGTTATCTTTTGGGTGATGTTACTTCCTAACAGTGGTACCAGAATCATTCAACAACCAAGGTTAGATCCTTACCTGCTCTAGCAGTTAAAGTTTGTCTTTGGTTCTGTTTGGGTGTCGGAGCAAAGGAAAACCCTCTTAAAAGACAAAAGTGCATGTGAAAGAATTGATTGAGTTCTTAAAAAATTTTCAGTGGAAGCAACAGAAGGTACTTTTAGTGACGTGTGTAACTACATTTTCTTAACCATACAGGGTGAGGTCCTATATGCTTTTTATCTGAAGAGACAGTGCATCCATTGAAAGTATTAATTATCTCACTTAATGAGAATGTGTGAGGATATCAGTACCAGTCCATAAAATTTAAGATTTTTATTTTATCAGCTAACTCATAATTCTACAACTGTGTGAATACATAAAGATAAAAAAACAGTGTTATTGCAGTCATCATAATAATTTCCCATCTCTTTCTCAGAAGTTACCTTGCACTCCCACCTTATCAGAAGGCACCATTAATTATTTTTTTTCTGGCTATAGTGCATGTAAGGTTTTCTTTGAAGATTGCTTGTGTCACTTGTAACTATTCAAAAATTTTGGCATGGTAAATAATGTAAACACTTATTTTTCACTGGTTTTGAAAGGTCATAAGAACTGCAAAGTTACTTTATTCACCATGTCATTATAGAAAAGGTTTTCTACTACTCAGAAATATTCACTTTCTCCATTAGATTGAATTATACAACTACTGTGGTTAGTGTGATTATGGAAAGTATAGTTACCGAATAACAAATATTTCGATGTCTGTCTTGGTGCTCAGCAATGCTCATTTCGTAAAACACGATTTGCAGGCTACACAGCTAACAAGTTCCAATTCCTGCCGACTGTAATTTAACGTAATAATACATTATTTTGAGTTCTAAGTTGCTTAGCAGAATGATTGATTCTTGGTTTATCTTAAAGGCTGAAAATGGGGCTGTAACTCATTAAGGTAATTTTGTTGCTAAACTTTCATATTATCAAATTCATGCCATTGTTCTCAGGGAATTCTTGACAAACATTTTTTTTTTTTTCCCCTTTAAATGCATATGACTTTGTGAATGATAGGAAAGCCCAGACTCATCTTCTTCCTGTTGTTTGTGATTCTCACGTAGGTATAAATTTGTTTTCTTAAACATGAAACCAGAAGAGCACTTGAGCATTGGACCTGCTTTTTAGGGAAAAGACTCTTTTAAAGGACCAAAGCAGTAACAACCTTTCTAATCAGGAGGTGAAGACGCATCCTGTGTTGAACATTGTCTCTGAAATTAGTTCCTAAATGTCATTTCCCTTTCTTGATTCCTTCCTGTATTCTATGTAAAGCAATGCAGTTTTGTTGGTTAGGAGGAAAAAATAAACTTCCTGCTCTTCTAAGTTAGAAGATACACTCTTTTTTTCTTTTCATACTCACAGAAAGAAACCTCTATTCTACTACTACTAAAGTGAAAGGTCTCATCCAACAACACTATTTTTAAAAAAAAAGTTAAAATTTATCCTGTGTGTCAGAGGTACAGGTCAAGGCAAGACTAAAAATGTTTACATTGAATATCAGGAAAAATTTGGCCCCTTTACAGAACTTGGATTTTGTTGACTGGGAACTGCATCATTATTCTAACACCTCAGAGACTGCTTTGCTAGAAAACAGATCACAGACCGTTACATGATTGTTTATCAAAAACTTGCCTGCCAGATACTGTACAACTGATGATGTCTGACAGTGGGATGTTGTATAATAGTCATCAGCTTAGGTAATTGCCACAGAAGGTAGATTTTGTAATTGAC
>NW_009602883.1:0-2048 GCF_000690535.1 Cariama cristata | reverse complement strand
CTAATCCAACACATGGATGGAAAATGATACAAAAATAATAAAGCAGCCACCTACAATGACATTTGATGTCAGACTTTGAAGATAGTTAGCACTGTTAAATGGTAAGATAGCATCACTAAATCATGGTTTACCACTACAGAGGTTTTTGGTGATGGCAATTTGAAAATGAGAATATGTTGTTAAACCGAAGGCTGGACTCTGATGCTTTGAGGAAGTATGAAAAAATGGACAAAGCTGCACCCAAGAAAAAACAAATTATTTGGAGTTACAGGAGCTGTCACATATTTATATATTCATGATGGAAATTAATGATTGGAAACAATATCAGAGTCACATAGACTGACCAAAAGAATAATTGATACTTTTGCTTTCAGAAGAAAGAGGGAGAAGAGACATGCTATAGCACATGGAAGACCTCAAATTTGGCAACACCCACATCAACACAGCCCAGGGTATCATCTGCTACAGGAAAAAACAAAATTACCACCTCCTGAAAGGCCCAGCAACAGAATGAGATACTTAGAGATGAAATGGGTAGAAAAAAAGGGTTAGAAAGCTTAATGATTTGACTAACTGTACATATTTGACAGCACATATTATGAAATGTTTAAGTAGTAATATGCTTTGAAAAAACAGGTATTATATTGGGAGCTGAAGCTTTAAGAAAATGAGGAAATCTTATGGATGTCTGCTGTAGTGGTTGAACTGTTGCTTAGAAAAGCACATGTTCTTCCAGAGCTTTGGGACTCGCAACAATGTGTGATTGCTGGTGTTTGAAAACATGCAGCCCCACTCTGGGACTTCACAGCAGTGGGATGGGTTGCGAGAGCCAGGTTCCTCTGCATGTGGTAGCCTCTGATGTGCTGTTCACCACCCATGGGACAGGCAGCTTATCTGCACCTGTGAGGAGCAACCGGGGAGCAGGGCTCTTCTCTGCCTTGCACCTCATCTCTGCAGGGCACGTGCCTGCAGGGGTGCACCAAGCTGCGGCTGCTCAGCCTCCCACGGATCCCCACAACTGCCCCAGAAGCTCTGCCTGCAAAGACTGTCCCAAGACCAGCCATGCACGACCAGCTATGCAACATCACCTAGCAGTTTCTATGGGGCATTTCCTTTTTCAGTCTCCATTTCTTTCTTTGTATGTGCCATAGAGCATGTGGTACTGCTGTGAAAGGGGAGCACCCTGGTCATTATCCCTCTCCTTGCAGTCCCACTAGCACATTTGTGGCTCTTACTTCCTATGAGACTCATGGTACATGTGCTCTGCTTATTTATGGGAAACCTAAATTTGCTGGAAAGCAGAGAGAGACTGTTTGGCACTAAAGTGTGTTGATTTATTAAGAGAAAGCATTAATTTCTGTTCGAAATAAAGTTTCGGAAAATGAACTTTAAAGATGAGTGCAGCATGCCTACATGAAGAAGAGTGCAACATGTCTACATATTTAATTTCGGGTTTTAAAATGTATTAATCAGCAGATTAACAAAATTACTGACAGAATGTGTCTGATGTGAAAACAAATCCAATAAATAATTACACTTCCAGTTTCTATTGCTAACGAAGTGTCTGGTTTTGAAAGTAGCATCTCAAGCAGCCAATGTCTCCCTCTCACTCCTCAAAATAAAACATCAAGCTGGGATAAAGCAAATTACAACTAAGTTAGCCAGATTTCAGACACCACATAAAACCTTGGCAATGCAGGTAAATCCCGTGAGTGATGCGTCCAATTTGAACTCTTGGACTAGCTAGGCCACAGATTAAATAAAACAAAACATATACCCTGGGCCCTCTAGGAGATGGTAGAAATCACTCAAAGAGGGAACAATTTTACCAGAGTAGATTTGGCTTTTATGGTTTGCAAGCAAGCCCTCACAAGCCACTTCCATGGAACTGGCTTTGTCCTGAAGGCACCTAAAACTCTCTTTATTTACTGTATAAATTCCTACACTGACCCAAGTGACTTTGAACTCCGTATGTGTCCAGCACAACCTTACTTCCCACACCTAGCATTCCTCCCCAAAACGTCTGTGAGAGTCGGTCCGAAGTTGGC
>NW_009602882.1:416-877 GCF_000690535.1 Cariama cristata | reverse complement strand
ACAAAACCAAAGCCTGATGAAACCAAGTGGGGCTCAGACACGTATGTGTGAGTTGCCTTACCGTGGTTATCCCAACCTGGTACCTGTCAGGGAAGTCCCTGTGCCCTTTTCCCTCGTCTCCTGGGCCACTTTTCTCCACTGCAGCTGCAGGAGCTGGGCTCGGGTGGTGGGGTTTCACGCCACCGCGGGACGGCGGGGTGCAGGGAACCCTTCTTGGGGCACTGCGGGTTTCTGGGGCCCTCCCAGGCGGCAGCAGCCAGGCAGGCAGGGATGGGCAGGGCACGGCCCCAGCGGTCCCTCGGGAGCAGCTTAAGGCCAGCTTTGGGTCTCCGTGCTACGCGCCACATGGAGGAGGCAGAAACCCGACCAAAGCAATCTCGAGTGCTTGCTTTCAGGCCGCAGAGAAGGAGCTAAAGCCAAGCTCTCAGCTGTCCCTCAAGCCTTGCAGATCTCCCTCTCCA
>NW_009602882.1:0-385 GCF_000690535.1 Cariama cristata | reverse complement strand
GCTGTACAGGGCTCCTCGAAACACTCCCACTGCCGTTTTACTGATGGTGTCCCGCTCTGGAAGCTCAAAGCCACTCTGATAAATTATTTTCTCATGTTCTTACTCTCTCAGGATCTCCCCAGCTAAGGCATAACGACAGCAGATTTCTGTCCAGCAGCCCAGTGCCTGCAATAGCTGCTGGGGGCCAGCAATAGATCATCGTTAGGGTGATAGCGCAGAGGGGGCAGAGAGATGCAGAAGAGCTCCAGGGGCTGAAAAAGAGGGTGAACTTGAGATCCGAGCCTTTGGGACGCCTGTGTATCACCTGTCATCACCAAGCCCCAGGGGTTCCTTGGCTGCGGAAGGTGCTCAGGCCAGCCAGGCCTCTTCTCCTGGGGGGGGGGGG
>NW_009602881.1:0-12655 GCF_000690535.1 Cariama cristata | reverse complement strand
ACCTGCCTTTCATAAACCCATGCTGACAGTGCTGACTGGGCCTGATCAGATGGCTGTCCTGTACACACCGTGTGATGGCACTCAGGATGATCTGCTCTTAACCTTCCCCGACACAGAGGTCAGGCTGACAGGCCTGGAGTTCCCCAGATCCTCCTTCCAGCCCTTCTTGTAGACAGGTGTCACATTTGCTGACCTCCAGTCAACTGGGACCTCCCTGGTTATCCAGGACTGCTGATAGATGATGGAAAGTGGCTTGGTGAGCAATTCTGCCAATGCAAGCTTTGTTTGTGCTACTTCACTATCTACAACATGAGGTGTCAAGTGTCTGAATTATCATCAGCCTTTTAATATTAAAACAGCTCAGGAAAGAGTTGAACTGCTAAAACTACACAAACAGGACCACAGTATTTTATTTTTTCTAATCTAGTATCTATAAAAAAATTGTTTTAAAAAAAAGCACCAACCACTATTTAGGTCCCCAGGGAATTCTCTGTCACATCACATCTTTCTAGAGGTAGATTAAAGGAAAATTTTAAAGTAACATAACACAGTTGTTTTAATTCTATTATCCCTTAGGCTTGCACATTAAGAAGTCAAATGACACCCACTTGCATACAGGTAAGCATCTGCTCTCTTGGGAACTTTCAAAAGTATTTTGTCATCTAAATGCTTTTTATTCAAACCAACAGGATTTGACTCTTAAATTTGCACCCCTGAGACATATGGAGCCATTTTTTAAAGTCAAGATGAAGAAAAACCTGTTCCCTCTGACAAAGCTAGTTTTAACATGCAGCTTTAAAATTCTAAACCTTCAGTATTTCCAAGGGACCCCACTGATCTCGCACAGTCCTGACTGCAGGATACTCTTTAAATAAAAGCTGCTTTGCTGATTATTTACCCATAACAAGATGACGGGGTTTATGAAGAAGGCTACAGAAAAGTGGGCTTACCATCCTTCCCAGGATGATGACATTTGACCAGAACAATTCTCAGCAGCTGTTTGAAACACTCAGACACCAAACAATTCCACCTGTTGTTGAAACTCAACTGTCAATGAATGCAAAAAGCATGTAGAAGTCTGAACAAGAGTCCAGGAAATGCAAGGGTTAGGCAAGGAGAGATACCATTGGTATGAGAAAAGCCTCAGCTTGGTCATCCTCCCATGACCAAGGGTTTCTTCTTCACACCAGTCTCTGCTACTTACGGCACAGTCACAAAGAGCATTCTTTCTTTATTCCAAGCACATCGTACAAACAAACAAACAAAAAGAGGTTTTGACTCAGTCTTTTCTTCTTCCCCCAATTCATTCCCAGCTGAAGGTAAAAAGTACACATCAGCTAATAAATAATCCTTGTTGCAGCTGGATTTGCAGCTGTCAAAGACTTTCACATCTGAAGCAATGCATGGTGGAAATTCAGTGGACGACTGGTACCCTACAGATTCAACAGTTTCTCCTATCGAGCAGATGCAGTAGTTTGTGAGAGCTGTGAATGTTGCTTTGGTGCCTCTCTAGATCTTCAGGTAAAGTTCCTAACTGTAAGTTACTATTTGGGAAGGAGGCTTGAACCACAATGTCTGCACTCCTCTCAAAGCTGCAGAGATGTAGTTCTGAACAACATAACAAACAAAGCGGCCAATTCATGCTGCTGTTCTTGTCTGGGGATCCAGCACTACCAAGCCTGGCACTGTACTCCAAAGCATTGTTCCTTAGCGGAAAAAAAAGACAAGCATCACTGGAAGAGGAAGTCAGTGTCCCGACAAGAGTCCTCAAAGAGCTCCTTTCATTCCACTTGTCTTATCTGAGTTTGCTTAAATTGGGAAGTTTTCTTAATCAAGTGATCCTTCAAGAGCCCTTGCAGTGCATCAGATGTGCTTTAATGAGATCTATGGACTGGATGCTGAAAGGGAGGGATCTAAGCCACCAGAACCAGCACAAAATTCATTGCAAATGGTGTCCTTTGCATCCATACCCCCCTAGAGAATATTCCTTTCCTAAGGAGAAACAGTCTATTTACTATTTATTTGGGCTTCCACAACCTTAGTCTTTCCCCAGTGCTTCAAAGTCATCCTCCTATCAGTTTTAATTGTTAAAATCTACAGCTCTTCCCATAGTCCCCACTCCCACTGCAGCTCCTTGCCAACTCACACACTTCTGTTGTCTTTCTACAGCACCCCAATGACCCTCATCACTTCTAGGATCTCTGCTGACAGTGAGCCACTTCTTTCATAGCACCACTTCATCTCTCCCCATAAATCAAAATTCTTCAGGGATAGGAGAAAATTCTTCCCCTCAAAGGGACTCAAACCATTTCATAAACACCAGCTGGGCCTCCCAGCACCTCCATGTTAGAGTAAGACCATTAGTCCCATGCTACTAGTGAAGAAACCAGGAAACCTCTGTAATTAAGCATCTTAAAGGCCAACCAAAAACTGAAAACAGGGATCAAAATCCAGTCTTCCATCTCCTATTTATCCTCATGCTCCTACATCCTAACCGCCCAGGAGAAGTGCTGTACTACCAATTCATTCTGACACTAAGTACAAAAAAAGCAAGATAAATTAGAGGATTAAGTTATTCTCTATCAGGACACATTCAGTTTGGCAACAGGTTAACAGCCAGAATGAACAAACCTCAATAATCCAGAGAATGAAATGTATTAATTACAGTGGTACTATAATTAAGAATAATTCAAATTATTTAAGTGCTTTTAGATTGTCTTCTAGGACTCCACAACACTCCATCATACCAACTGATACAAGTGTACTGAGAAGAGGCCACAATCCAACACTCTAATAAAAATCCTTCAGTTTATTGTTCACTTTGAATTTAATAGATGATGATTAAGGAAGCATTTGGTTTTTCATTTTTAGCTTTGAAAACAAATTGTTATTCCTTAGAAATTCAATTCTTTCCAACTGGCTGAAGCATATTCTTTCTTTCAGCCAGTCACTTTATACCTTTTCATTAATGTTGCAGTAACAGTCACAATAGAACCAGTATCCAACATACAAAACAACAGCATTTGCATTACATTTTCTGACTCGGAAGTAATGAAGTGAAGGTACTAGAAAGGAATATTCTTGCAAGAAAATAATCTCACTCTCACCATAACCTTTGCAGAAACACTATACCCGTTCTGATACTGTAGTTACCCCGAAGCAGCAATTATCTTAGTACTACTTCAGGGATTTTTCTTTTGTTGAGAACACTTCCATACGCTAGTACAAGACTCTCTCTCACATTACCACTTGGAGTATTTCCTTACACTCTTGGCAGTTTAGCATATTCCACTTCAGAACAGCTTTGCACCCCCAGAGCCCCTTTTGAATCAGCATCTCAGGCCATTTAATACTGATCCTCACAAGAGCCCTGCTAAATGGGTGTTATCCCCATTGTGCAGATAAACTAAGGCACTGACTTTCAGGTGTTAACTAAGGGTCCCACCCAAACTGTGGTGTGCTTTCAATCTGCCATTATCCCCTCTCTGTACATGAATAAAACCACCTTACTTTAGGTGCCTGAAACAAACAATTTTGGTTACGTCTTCTAAAATAACTGGTAGTGTCCATTCCACAACTGAAACTGCTTCAGGGACTAAAGACCCAGCATATGATGAAGGCAAGGTCTTATCATCCACAACTCGCTAGAGTATTGTATCCAATTATGACTTACTCCATTCTTTTTCTTTTAAAAACCATGAGAGGAATATTAACTAAATTGCATGGCAATCATTTTAGAATACATTATTAGAAAATTGTGGGTAATAATGTAATTTACCCAGGCTCGTGAAAGATCCCAGCTGTTTAATAAACATGAAAAACTTACCTCCCAAGTAGTGTGACAAGACCCGTTTGCCCAATTTTCCTCTATCCTGACACATGCACTTCTAGTAGTCCATTAGGCTACCAGTGTGAACACAAGAACCGTTACAAATCAAGCTGGCCCAAACAGCTAAGTAAATTCCAAATTATTTGATCCAAACTTTGTATCCTTGAACTTCACAGCACTTCTGAATCATCACCCCTAGCAGTAACTTTCTTAGTGAAGAGGTAGTCACAGTAAAACCACTTAGGTCCCAGCAAACAGGAATCAACAGGTAAATTCTCTAGCAACAGAGGAGCAGTACTGACAAGCATCAAGTTCTGTCATAAGGAGGCTATTTGCAAGACCATGCAAGAGTTCTAAAAAAAAAAAAAAAAATTCAAAAAAACAGGTTAGT
This sequence comes from Cariama cristata, assembly GCF_000690535.1. NCBI lineage: Eukaryota > Metazoa > Chordata > Aves > Cariamiformes > Cariamidae > Cariama > Cariama cristata. The sequence goes on along the minus strand of NW_009602881.1, from coordinate 8,435 downwards.
TTCTGCATTGTTGTGTGCACAAACGTTATGTATCAGAATGTGCCAGTCCACTTAACAGTTTGCTAGACTAATGGCAATTAAATGTTTGAGGCTCTTGGGGAACTGCAACTTAAGTTCTTTGAGATAGTTTCTTGATTTTTATCTAATCAAGGAAACATCTCTCAGAAAAGATAATTTTATCAGTTTTTCATTGCAGTCACCATCTTACATAAACACAATTCAGCACTGTTAGAGGAATCATTTCAGAAATATGAGGAGCAAACTCAGGTGAACAGCAAAAAGATGTGAGACACGGAGAAACTTAGGTGAATCCTGCACCTAAGTTCATGACAGATGAAGTACCACTCTACTGATTCAGGAAATGAAGACAGTTTTTGAACGCATGCTGTTCAGTACCTGTCACTTAACTTATACTGCCTCAGGAAAGAAAAAAAAAATAATAGGCAAGATACAACATGGAGTTTTGAGCTTCACAGTCTTAAGTTGGGCTGAAAAAAACCTGTAGTTAAGGAGACCTCACCCTTTCTTCAGAAACTAAAGCAAGTCCAAACATCTTATTTGGCCAAACAAGACAAAGACAGCTTTCTCCTGGGAGAAGTCTTGGCATGACATCAAATTGAAAGAATTTTATACACTGTTATCAGAAGTCTACCCAGGTTAGAAGCCAGAGATTCTAAAGCCAAAGAGCAATGTATTCCATGCCTAACCTATGAAAGGTGTTAAAGTATATATATATTCCCACCACCACCTTTTTTTTTCCCCAAAGAAGTTTTTTGCAGGCTTTTGTAAGTTTGGATATGAAAACATTTTTTCACAACAGGAAATTCCACCTTGCAATATAGCACAGAAGTCTCAGAACACATACCAGAATAAGAAATAATCTGCCTAACAGCAGAATTTCCTAGAATTAACACAATGGCATACAGTAGATTACATTCTTCAGCTCCATAGTCAAAAACAACTGCAAAACCAGATGCTATTTTTCTTATCTCTTCATTAGATGTAATTAATGTAATATCAATGTATTAAAATCGTGACAGAGGTCAAATAGATCATTGCTCATCAGCTAAATGCAGAGACCTGTCATTTTGCCACAAAGTTAAAGAATTTCCAGATCCAGCAGGCACAGGCCTAGCATTCAATAATCCCTTCTTGAATTAACCGTTACAAAAACTACCACCAAAAAGCAAGCTCTGGTAACAAGTTAATACCTAAAAGAGCATTAACTTACTGCAAACACTACAAAATACTAGAACATTCCTAGGACATCAGAGAATGCTTTGGGGCTGTTGAGTGGACAGGTATATAATCTCTCTTGAATGTCCATGGATTTTACTGCAACCTCTAAACTTCCCCACGAGAAAACTCAACAACAGTCTTGTGGAGAAGACTCATGAAAAACATCATTGTCACTAGCTCCCTTCAGCACTTCAAGCCTCTTCCCCTTTCAAGCAGGACCACCACCACAATGGTAAAGCACAGCTTGGCATCTACACCACCATAGCTACATACACCCAAAAACAGAACTCAATTTTTTATTTTTGTTTTACATTTCCAAGCATCTCCCATTTGATACCATGGTAAACTGAACTGCTAATGAAATTATTTGCTCTTTTTAACTTAATGTTTACATCAAAAAGCATTGAAATACATAGTTTTAAATAGGCTACCGTAACAATATTGATGCTTCTATCAAAGACGGACAAAAAGAGCTCAACCCAAAGGCATTAGTACGTAGTCCAGCGTTTTGCAGTTTGCCTAATCAAACATGTTTGGCTTAGCAGAACATAGACCAAAAAAACCCCACCCCACAAAAACCGCAACCGAACCCAGAAGAAAACTGACTTCTATTTCCAGTTCAACTACTGACTGACAGGTCTCAAGGAAGCCTTTCATTTTCCAACAGTCTTCTGACAGTAAAAGGGGGATTATGCTTACTTACCACATAGAAAGCTCAGAATTGAGAAGCATAAAGTGCTGCAGAGAAAGAAATACAAGTGCTGAGTACTATTACTCCACAGAGAAATAAAGAAAACTGGTTATTTTAAACAAGAAGTTTATTTAAACAACAAGACGCTTTACTTGAAGGGAAAACTATCTAGGATTTTTTTTTTTTTTTTTTTTTTTGAGTAATTTACCCCTACTTAAGACAGAGATTGCTCTACATGTAACAGCTACGTACAAAAAAGTTATAAAATTGTCCTTGGTTTTACAATGATAAAAGAAAAACATTGAAATTATCCAATCAAACAAGGTATGCAAGGTTTTTGTTTTTAAACAGTGAGAGCAAAATAACTTACTGGAATATAAAGATAAAAGTAGGAGGAGCATGCCACTAACGGAGAAAGGGGCATTTTCACAGAACCAGTTTGTTTTCCCACCCCATCTCCATTAAATGTTGATCAAAACATACCATTGGCCATTTAGTTAAAAAAAATATGCATTATGTCTGTGCACATACACCAGTTACTTTATGTACAATAGAAGGAATAGGAAAAAAAAAAAAATCAGAGAGAGGAGAGAGAAAACGATACTGCAGTAGTCAGGATGTGGCTGAACCAAGTCTCATTTTTCTAATTGTGAATGTGTTGCCTGTGGGAGCACAGTTCTGGAGAGGAAAGTAGCAGGTTCTTTTTTGTGTGTTTTTTTTTTTTTAGTAAACTCCTCCTGTTTGCTGCTGGAACACATCAATTGTATCTTCATCCTCCATTTCCAACTGTAGCAGAAAAGAGAAAAAAGGCTTTTAACTCTTCTCAGATATCTACTATAGGCTGGGTTGCCCTTACATTTTCTAGCTTCATGTTTACTTTTTATGCAACTTAACCAGACCAGCCCCGCTCCCCTCCATCATCATCACTTTGTACATTTAACCTACCTCACCATAACTCAAAAGCAAAGAAATCGCATGAAAAAAAATGCCAGTTGATAACTGTTGTCCTAGAATGAATTCTAGTATGTAACTTCAGGGTGCACTGTTGACTCCTATGGAACAGATCAGCATTCATAATATTTTAATTCTGTTGCCTACTTTGCCATTGCATCGTCTTTCTCCTATTTACTTCCTCAGTTTACCTTAGAACATTGCCACAATTCCACTTTGCTGTTGTTGTTCAAATGTGCAAATGGCTGCAGCTACAGCACTAAAGAAAGCAGACTATAATTAAGGCCCTTAGACCAACCAAGCAGTAAAACCGAGCATCAGCAAGCACAAAAAAAATTTAAAACACTTTACATGGTCAACAATGTAACAAACTGCCAGTGAGGAACAGCAATACTTCATTAATATAATTCTCCTCTTTCAATGTAATTTTAGCATTGATATTCCTGGGATGTTAATGTCACCTACTGACAATATCTGTACCAAGATTGAAGGAGTTGCTATAACTAATCTAAGTTATATTTCTAAACAGTCTCAGTTTCTGCTCCAGGAAATCAAACTGGTCGACAGCATTTACCACAGCTATAAATAGACTGATACTTAGCTTCAGCATAACATGGATGGAGAGAAAAGCACCCTGTTGCCTCAATTATCAGTATTCCAAGTTAAAAAGTTGCATAGGTTGTGGCCATAAGAGGCACATTCTTTGGAGCAACTGCTTAGAAAACATAGATCTACTATAAACCTTCTGAAAACAAGAGTCCCTTATTTCGTAACAAGTGGTCCTGAAAAGCACATAAAACTGTATCACTTGGAAAGGCTGATTAAACACAGCTACACGGAGCAGTACAGAAAAATACTCAGGAGTCACAGTGAACGATTCTGTTCTCGGAATGGCCTTCGTTTTAGCCAATTACAAACAGACAACCCAAACTTCTCAGTATTCATTAATTTTATGCCGCTGAAACAGAGCTTCAAATTACAAGTAACAGAAAATTACTTTCATATTACAAATGTAAGTTTGCAAACAGGATCTCTGATAAAATCCTGGCAAGCTTTTATAAAAAAAAACCAAAGCCATTGCTTCAGGAAAAATTTAATTCTTAACTTACTAACTCTTATTTCAGAGCCATGACTCAATAAAGTGACAGTTTTACAAGACTCACCATCTGTACACTGTACTTCATTTTCTTATTACTACAGTGATACAGACTTATTATTCAAAACACTAAAGAAGTCTTACATTCCATTTCCAACAATTCTAAGCTAGTCATACCAAAATAATGGTAAAAAAAAAAATCAAGTTTTATCACTAATATATACAATTACACAAGTATTTTATATGAAACAGAAGCATCAACTCCTGCAGCAAATTTCAAATACAGTTCTTTAGTCTTGCTTGTGTTGTTTACCTGTGCAGGTGTGTCTGTTTCATTAATTGGCTGCCCATCAAACCGGAATCTGATTTGCCTCATTGACAACCCCTGGACAAGGAGAAGTAACACAAAGGGAAGTAAATCCGGTGTAAAAGTACTCACTAGTTTTCTCTTGAACTTGTCACTGGAATTGCAGCATGATCATTAAAAGCCACTATTCATAATGCACAATATAGTTTTCGTACTCGTCTCATGCACTGACTTTAAACCATTTCACTATAGATCCTTGCAATCTGTTTTGTATTAAAAATTGCATTGTGTCCAATAACTAAGAGAAGCAACAGTGCCCCCACTGACTGTAAGTTAAAATAAAGCCTTTTCTAGTACACAAGTCTTATCCCAAAGGCCAGGATTTTTGTAGTGCTTTTTAATAACAATTCACTTAAAAATTAGATGCAACACTTTGGGTAACAAATGTTGAACAGTAACATTCAACACTCCTTTTTGACCTTCCCCAAAAGCAGAAGTATTCTAAAATATTTTTTTCCAGAAATGCAACCACCATCTATTAGTCTGCAACAGCAAAGAGTAGCAATGGTGACTTTCTGACCTTGAATTCCTGTTAACAAGAAGTCAATGGAACAAAGTTTTTCTGCACACAGCTGGAACTTTCAAAAAATCTAAAGGAATCTTCTACTTCCAGAAACTACCGAATAGTATTTCAAACTAGCATTTTTACCACACAATAGTCATTTTGCTGACCTCTTCCATCCCCAGAAGACTACTTCTCATTCTCACTTCAGCCAACAGATTCAAATAGATAACTAAAGAGCAACAATCCCTTCTACTAAGAACATAAGCTTCAAGTTCACAAGTTAGTTTTCAAAGGTATTCTACAGCACACTACATCCTGCAAAGAAAGGTGAAAGAAGTTTGAGGATACAACCAGAACTGAGAACTTCAGTGTCTATTTCTTTCCTAGTTCTATCTACTCTCTACAGAGTGTCTAAAAATACAAGAAGTCTAGTTTTGAAGTAAATCCACTGTATTGCATGGTGCTGCTTTGGCATCTCTGAATTAGAAAAGAAGCCTTCATTTTGCCATGCAAGAGCAGATGTAACACACGAAAGAAAACTTAATGTAGTAATTATTTTTGAGAAGTTGATTTGTCAGGAAAAATATCTTAATAAAGAACATGAGTAAACTTTTTAGTAAGACTTTATAGTTCACAGCAAAATGCTTTCTCTAGCATGACCAAGATTCTGCAGTGTTCACTCAGAATATCATCTTATTTAAGAAAACCACGTGGCTAAGTGTCATGGCAGCAACACATTTTTTGCACAGCAACATGTTTTAAGCTGTTTTCTCCAACACTGTGTTTCTTAAAATATGTATTTCCTATTCCAAAAGTGTTGGGTTTTTGCAGATTCTTGACAACTTTAGGAGCTGAATAAATGCCAGCTGAAAACATACTGAAAAACTGTACCTCGGTGAGATTAGTCTCCACAAAAAATTAAGTATATTCCACGGATGATTTTTTTCCCCGCTTACAGTAACTGCAATTAGACTTTTTCTTCTAAACATAGCATTCAAGGTTTAGTTACTTCTGTGCTACTACAGGCAATATATGAATTTAATTCTTTAAAGCTGCTAAATTCTCTACTATACACAGCTTCCACCTCTCCAAAATTAAATCTAAAGTCTACAGCTTCAGGATTTTAAGACTGGGTATGCCTAGTTAAGAACATGAACAAAATCTAACTTTTAAAGTTAGGCAGAACAAATGCTTTTAAACAAAGTTTGGGAAGCAAACACCTAAGAAATAAAATTTAAAGACAAGTCCATCTCTCCAGAAATATCCTTTAGATACCTACTAGCTTAAAACTGAAATCAGAAAAAAAAAGTCTCCCATTAAAGATTTTTTTTTCTCTCTGATTGACACCTTGGGGTTTTTGTTGGTTTTGGTTTTTTTAAAGCAGATGAGAAATCTAGGTGAAAAGTTTTAGAATATTACTTTTGTTTGTAACCAAGTCACAAGTTTGTAACCAACTAACTAACATAACCACCTATGAATGGTACTTCTAAAATCATCTTTCCCAGGACTTTAGAAAAAACTAACCAATCAAACTCCCAAGACAACAGATATAACTGCACTTACTGTTTGGAAAAAGCAATATGGAGTGATGTACATCATAGAGCATGAGTTTGTATGACAGACGTAGGAAAAATGAGCCCATAGCCTCAAACATTCACTAATTTAGCCCCAGAATACCCATACAAGAACATATTCACATGTTCAGTAAGACCGGATTTTCCATGTCTTTATTCGTACCACTATCCTACTGCAGCAAAGGGTAAACCGAAGAGGTTTTACCACTCTGTATGTCAATTAGAGTTTGCTTTTCTTGGCGGTGAAATAGTTACCTCAATATTTTATACTGATTTTATTGTATTCGATAGTATCACTGAATAGTTGTGTTTAAAAAAAAATCTTCCCCAATTCCAAACACTTTTGTAGAGACTGAACTTTTTAAAGGCAGACATTCATTTAAAAATCATGGACAGCAGAGAGAAAGTTTTCCTAATCAAAAGATTCAGAAGAAAGTGTTAAACAGCACTACTCTTTCTTACATAGGTGTTTTTAAAACTTGCAACAGCTGCCTGCAACCTAGTAGGTTAGCTACAGTCACCTCTACACTAGCAAAATACATTTTTTTGTCCCTCAGAGGATTAATTTGACAACTAGGCCACAAGAGAAAAAACAAAGCTCATCATTAAATGCACAAGTTCCTTCTCAAGCTAGATAGTACACACCTTTAAACCCTGTAATACCCACTGATATTCTCTCCTCTTAATACAATAATACTAAGCTAATAAATCAGAAGTCGATGATCAGACTAAGAAGTTACTCAGAGTTATAAAAATACCTCTGATTATCACTCAACTCTCTATTCTAAGTTCATACCACAGGTTCCTAACCCACCCTTTCCATACTGGTATTTTTGAGTAGTAGTGTAACAGTTGCCTCCCAACAGCTTACACCTATATTGCAGATTTCACAAAGATAACAACAGATCTTTATTTCACCCATTTCCTGTCACAACCCTGTCAGTCCACTCTACAACAGATCCTAAGAACAATACACTTTCCACAACACAATTAGTTTCTGTTAAGTCTTTATCATTTTGCATATTTACATAGTTTTAAGACTTTACTGTCTTCAACTATCTCTATGGAGACCACCTCTGCCCCACTGCTTCTCCTGATGATCATACAAGAACCATACCTGTCGTTCACAATAGGCTTTCATTAGTTTACTAAGTGGTGTATGCCTCTTAATCTTAAACTGCACCACAGACCCATCTTGCCCTGCCACCTTCAGATTAATGTGGTCATTGTTTTCAGTCTTCACTCCTTCCTGTTGAGGAAATAAAAGGAAAAAAACAACAACACTTTTAAAAGGTATGAAACAAAAAGTTAACATTTTACCAAAGTGCAACAGGTCATTAAAAACGTGGAAATAAAGATACTACTGCTGTTTTCCAACCTGAAACTTTGAATTATGAAATAAAAGATCAGTACTTTTTGTTTGAAAATAAAAAAGCCACACACACACACACAAAAAAACCCCAAACCCTACTAATATTAGTTGTCATTCTTGAGACTGGTTAACATGCCAAGTATCAATGAAGAGTTACTAGGCCAGGTTTTTTACAACAAATTTAAACAGAAAAAAAGTTATTTCTATCAAGGGCACAATAATATGCAACACTACTGTTCCCAATCAATAGAATAAAGTTATAAATAACTATGATCTCGACCACTAGCAAGTCTCTTTCTGACTGTATCTCAAACTTTTTCCTACCAGTTGAGATACTTCTGAAGAAAACTTCAAGATGCTTTAAAGGACTGTATTTGAAAAGGTGACAAAATGTGAAAAGAATCAAGCTTTCTCCTTCAGAAAAAGTTTAAGAAAACATCCTCCTAAATAAGCAGTCTGATCCTCTTGCTTCCCTTAGAAGCCACATGCAAAAACTGCAGAGAACCAACTTTCAACTCCGTTGCTCGTGTTCTGATCCACAGTATCACGGCAGAGGCAAGGAGAAGATCCAACGCTACCCAGTCCCTAGGCAGTGCCCGCTCCGGAGGTTCCCAGCCGCATTCTCATCTTTGTTTTCTTT
>NW_009602880.1:0-7946 GCF_000690535.1 Cariama cristata | reverse complement strand
TTTGATTGGTAATAAATTAAAATAATTTTTTCTCAAGTCGAGTCTGTTTTCCCTGTGATGGTAATTGGTGAGTGATCTCCTTGTCCTTATCTTGACCCAGAAGCCTTTTGTTATATTTTCTCTCCCCTGCCCAGCTGAGGAGGGCAGTGATGGAGCAGCTTTGGTGGGCACCTGGCCTCCAGCTGGGGTCAACCTACCACACTAGTTAAATTCAGGAAAATACAGAGTTTTCAGTTGCAGTTTCCTGTGCTTAAGGGAAATTGAAAGAATAGAAGCAAGCTGTCAGAAACAATATTGATGTAAGTATATACACCTATTATTTCTGGTTTTTAAAAAATATTGTGTGAACAGGTCTGATTCCACCTACTTGTGCTTTGACCCTAGATGTGTGCACATGTATGAAGAGATGTATGCATCTTGGATCCTATTTTCCAGGGTTATGACTTTCTAGTATAGCATCTCTCTTGATAGGCCCTAGAAATAAATGAAGTTTTATGATCCTGTGTTTAGCTTTGAAAGTTAGAAAGCATATTGAATGAAACAAGGGGTTGTAGTTACTGTGTTTTTGACAAGCAGGCTGCTGTTTCCATGTAATTTTCATTCTTCTTCTCAAGTTCTAGATAACCAGCTTTAGAAAGGGGTAAAAAAAAAAGCTGATTTTTCACGCCTGTAACTGAAGTCAGTGGAGTGTGGTTTTTAACAGTAAAATGCATATAATGTTTAATGTCCTGAAAAAAAAGATGATTAATACAATTCTTATTGGTGCTTTCTTCTTTTGACATTTTTATTTTCTGGTGCTCATGCCATTGTTCCTTTCTTGTAGAGTGGAGATAATTATACTCTTTTGTCTTGCCGGAGCATTTTGAAGATACATGCATGAGACTAAGGTCAATTATTTGTTACTGACTGGTGTATTGCAAAGAGGGAGTGTTCAATTTTCTGCAAATGGTTATGGTTTCAAAATTGTGTGTTCACATTCGTCTTTAACAGCTGCAATTTTTATACCAGTTCTCAGTCCTAAGAATTCTTGGCACACAACTTTAGTTTTTACCTTGAACACAGCAGCAGTGCACTGCGGTGCCTACCACCAGGCTGAGTGTAGGCACAAGGAAAATTTGCAGCAGAAAGAACTCCTGTGCTCTGAATCACTGATGTGGACATGCCTCAGGGCTCATTGATAAAAGTTTTTAAGACACAATATTTTACCTTTAGAGAGGAATCTGTAAAGCATATTGTAAATGAAGTATGAAACCATGTATTCAGTGGGGGTAAAAAAATAAAATCAAGTAGTGCCTACAAGGAAAGCACTGAAACTGATAGTGATGCTCTGTTGGCGGGAGGAATGATGATGTACTGGCATGTTCACAACAGAGACAAATGCAGAGTGCAAAATAAAACATTTTTTTCTTTAGGCACTGTAATTAAAAGCAGTCTGCAAATTGCTAGGCTAAGAATGCCTAAATGGTAAATTATCATTGTTCAATTGATAGGATCAACTGTCAAATGGTGGTAGATCTGTTACTTCTGACTTGAATGGTGGTTATACTGGTTGGCTTCATAACCTCAGTGTTATTTTAAGGCTTGTTTGTTTTTTCTATAAAATGTTTTTTTTTTTTTTAAAATCTTACTCTGAACAGATATTAATTCCCATAGATTCTTACACATCTTGTTCTTGTTACTTAAAAAGTGGCTCCCTCCCGCACCCCAGTAAAAGGGGGGTAACTCCAGTATGCTTTTAAAATACATGAAAGAAGAAAGTAGTAAGATGAACCAAGACAAATTAAATAATTACAGTACAGTTGTAAAAATGCTCTGATAGTTGAAAGTAAAATCCTCTTATACTGGAGATCATTACTCGGCAGCTGTTGTTTTCAAATCTGTTTGTATGATTAGTATGTGAATGTGAAATTGGAGACTTAAAAGATGATGTGGTGTGTAGAGCAAAGGAAAGAATGAAAGCTGGATCAGTTTCTTTAAGGCATCATTCAGTTACTTCATTAGCTAACTGCCTGAAATCAAGGTTTTTATACAGATGGGTGACTTTAAGGCAGCCCATTGCTTTTTGCTTTCCTTTGCTACATATGTACTTGTGACACACATTCTTTTTCTTAGCAGTATTTGGTGCACAGTGATTCAGAATGCTGTCTTCTAGTACTCTGATTATTTACCACTTCTTGCAGAAGAGACGGTTGATAGTTGGGCACTTCTGTGTTGAAAAGTAGTTCCTTTGATATTGCACTGATTTTTATTATTGTTGCATGTGCCACTAAAGTGCATCTGAAAATTGTGCAAGAGTTCGTTTTTTTTAAAAAAAACTATTTATTTAATAAATCTCCAAAACTTAAGTGTAACTGTATCTACAAAATTATCCTGGTGACAGAGCAGCTTTCTTGTCCTTGTGACTTCTGACTGAGGAGGAGACATGGCTTTTTAGCCCTGTGTTCTAGGACTCTTTCCTGGGAGATATGGTGCATTCAGGCTAGTGAAGCCTCTTATTCTTCCTGGCTTAATTTTCCAGACCATCTTACTGCAGTTTCATGTGGCTTGTTGTGTTCTGTAGCAGTTGGTCACAAGTGGCAATGAGCAGGCTGTTTTCTAGTTGTCAGAGGTATGCCTCTTCATCCGTTCCCGCTAGCCAAGGTCTTCATGACAGACATTTTTCTGGAAGAAGGAAGAAGAAGGTTTAGTCGGACTTAACCTTCCTCAGAGTCTGTGACTGGTAAAGAAGCAAACCCTTCATAGTGAAGCTTTTGAGCTTCAGTTGCTTATTAATATATTCTAGATGTTTCTTCCACACATGATGATCATGTATGAAACTGAGGACAGACAACTTGCCATCCATATACTGCATCAATATGCAAAGGAGTGCCTCTCCTACTCTGTTAAGCGGTCAATGAAACTTCTAGATGAAGACACATCCCAATGAGATAGTTCCAGTGAATTGATTTTCCTGGTCCTTCCATTTCTTTTCCAGATAATCTTAGGAGGTCATGGGGGATTCAGGAGCAAGGCGTTACCTTGATTGCAAACAGCTGGTGCGGGATGTTTCTGCCAGGGCCAACCAGAAATTCCATGCAGGGGAGCTTGGACTGGAGACCTCCCGAGGTCCTTTCCAGCCTTCACTGTCCTGCAGTTCTGCATGTGGGTCTGAGTCCAGGTAGGGTGTGGGTTTGTGAGGGCCACCCACTAGAGGGAGACAGGATCATAAGGAATAAGCAAACAGAATGTATAGATGTGAATATATAGAAGTGCTTATGCTATAATGCTTTGTAGGTCTATACAGTTATTATAAAAACCCCCATGTGCTTAAATTAAAATAGAAATAGGCACTTGATAATCTGCAGGGTGGTGTTTTTAAGCACGCACAGCTATCCCTAGTGCAATTATAACACATGGATGATGTGGTGGTTCTTTAAAACAACTTCTACCTCCTTAAATCCCCAGGAATATTTTCTTTATCGGTCAGTTGGTTACATTTGGTTTTGGTATTCTACTTTCTCATTTGTTGGAGATTTGGAGGTTGATTTAAAGCTAGATTCTTTTTTTACTTGTCTCCTTTATATTGGGTAATGGTTCCTACTATTTTGGCAACATATTTTGATTCATGAATCAGAAAAAGATCTTGATTCTATCACATTTTTAATTATAATTCTCTAATTGAATGTCATTTGCTACTTGTATTCTTCAATTATTTAAATGTCACAGATCTGCAGCCTAGAGTGACATGTTGAACAGCAAGCCACAATGTTTAACGTCTAAGAGATAAAGATATAAATAGATTTGAAATTCCTCTATACAGATTAAAATATGATCTTTTTTTAATTGTACATCAGTAGTACTGTAATGCAAATAGATGGCCAGGCTTGAATTCTCCTGAAATGTTTAAAGGCTACTGTAGAGCTTAAGGAAAATGTTTGCTCTCTTCTAGGATATAAAAAAATGTAATAGAAGTGCAGCATATGTTACCTGTAAAATCTTATCCTCCTGAATTCTGTGAAAGTGGAAGAATATGTCATGGTGACAAAGTATTAATATAGTTAAGCATCTTGCCCTTGCTTTCATTGGTTATCAGGGGACTAGATAATCAAGAACTTGACTAAATTGTATTTTTCTGTTAAACTTATCGCAAAATGAAATAGAATTTTTTTTCCTTCCACCAGTGACTGTAAAAATTAGCTTCAGTAGAACCACTTACTATCTGTATTTCTCTTCCGTTATTTGGAATTATTATTTCATACTCTGGTTGTAGTGAGATAGAACAAGTGAATTTTAAAGATTTTGAGTGAATAATTTTTATTCTGTATTGGCAAAACAACATTCTACTCATAACATTATTATATGTTGAATGGCTATGCTTACCTAGTATAACTGAGCATAAAAAAAGTCAAAATACTTTTATGATGTGTTTCTAAATGTTTTTTGTATTTTACAAACAAAGTTAGCTCTTGCAAATGCTTAATAGCAGGCTAAAAGTGATTTAATTGTCAGAAGAAACAGGAAAATACATTTTCATTCACATGACTCATTTTGATTCCCAAACTTACTATTGCATGTACATTAAACCTTTTATTTAAATGCAAGTTTGAAGAAAAAAATAGTAATGTGCAATTGTTATGGGGATTTCAAGACAGTATGTAGTCTAAGTGCATCCTAGGCATGCTAGGGATGTAGACTTGAAGTAAAAATTAACATTTAATTTGAATTTCAACCCCAAAGACTAAAGAAAAGGACTTTAAGATTTCACTATTCCTAAGTTCTTTTGTGTTTTGTTTTGGCTTTTTTTTTTTTTGTCGGTTTGGTGGTTTTTTTTGTGGATTTTGTTTTTTTGTTGTTTTGTTTTAGTATAGTCCTTTGCGGCATTCTTGTGAACAGCCAGGTCTATGAAATCAGAGTATTTGTGCAAAACTGTGAAGTGACTCAACCAAGATGCCGGTTGTTAGGAGCTGAACAGCCTTTGCCACAGTGATACACTGAACACCCAAGTTAAAAACGTCCATAGTCTGAACTCCTGTTAATCATGTTATCTTCCAGAAATCAGCTTTGTGGCAGTGAATCAGTCCAGGAGATCTGCCTCTTTCATATGATATTCATTAATGTTTTGGTTGTGGTTTTTTTTTTTTTTTTGCATATAAATGGAAACCTGGAGGTTAACAGGTGCATTGTTCAAATGGGACCTAACTGTTCTTGAAGGTGATACACATGTGCAGAGAGACAGATGGCTGCTGAGGTCGATTAGCTGGCGTGATCTTGCCAGAAGAGGCTAGTCTGGAGTTCTTTTTATATTTTAATAAACAATATGCAGAAGAGGTGTTTTGAGTGAATTTGTTTTATGGTCAGCATTTGTACAACTAGGCATGAGAATTAAAAGCATGACTTGAAGCTGTAAATGCATGCATTGCTATCGTAGCATCTGAGTCAAAATGAATTAGTACAGCTTTCTTGTTGATTTTAGCTGGAAAAAAGATTTTTGGTTTCCTTCCTTTGGCCGTGGTAATTTGCTAATAAGAAATAGTGGGGAGTTGGACTCAAATAACTGAAAATCCTGAGGACTTACATTGTGGACAGCTATTAGTCTTCCCCATTTGATTCCGTATGAATGGTTAGAGCTGAGCTTGAAAACTAGGAATTTCTTGCAAAACCTCTGTAGTCTGGCCATGGAGTGTAGTCCAAGTAATCATAGTATCTTTCTTTAGCTGAATGGAAATAAGCTTCAGTTGCCATTAAAATTGGGTTATTTTTGGCATTGTGTATCACGGTATGTATGTCTATGCAAGATTCTTGCTATCATATAATATAATTTTTACTTAAAGTTGTGTTTTATAGATGTGAATTTGTCCTTTGTGTCCTGTGTGCATCCATTTATGCTTGCTAGCATTCTGTTCCCTTCTCTTGTGGAGCACTTCAGAATGTTGAAACACGCAGATGAGTACTGTTGCCACATTACTAGCATCCTGGTCTGCAGGGTTTGATTTCTTCAATTTGTTTAGTATACCTGTTGACCAAAGCAGTAGGAAAGAGATCTGTAACGAATTCTGGAAGCAAAAGGACTGAGAAAGCATGCTCACAGGATTGCATTTGATTGTATTCCAAGAAGTATGGTGCTTAGGGACGTGGTTTAGTGGTGGACTTGGCAGTGTTAGGTTTGCAGTTGGACTCGATCTTAAAGGTCTTTTCCAACCTATGTGATTCTATGTTTCTATGATCAAACATTAATAACTTCTTGCAGAGTCCTATTCAATTCTGCGAAGTCATAGGAAGGAGCTGGGATAAGACTCCTCAGTACCCTGTATCAAATGTAGAGTATATTAGCAATGCCTGTAAGCATGCAACCCTGACCTGTGGCTAGAGGGAAGTCACTGTCAGTGTTGTCAGTGTTACTTCTGGTTAGTGTTGTGGGCACAATTGTTCTGGAAAGACTGCAGAAAATTAGCTCATCTAATTAGAGCTAGAGACAGCAGTTTTCTTCCTGTTTAATTAAGCATCTTGAGATCAAATCAGAATAGTTTAAAGTTCTTTGCATCAGATGGTGACTTTTATTAGGACTTACAGTTAAATAATAGTATGGAATTGCTGTTGTTAAAATAACATGCTATGTTGTCTTTATGGACATTATTGCCTGATATGATTAATAATACAAGTTTTGCAAAGCAGTTGATATTATCGCTACTTTCCTGACAGATAGGAAATCCTGACTTTGCTGGAAAGGGATCTACCAGTAACATCTACATTGTTCACAGTACACAAAAGTATGCAAGTTTGTAGGTATTGCTGCTCTGACTTATTTATTTAACAGAGAATATTTCTTTGTTATCTGCTGTTCCTCTTATAGTCCATTTTATTTTTTTTTCCAACTTAGGCAAGTAAATGAAGCACATCTTAGCTCCAGTTGACATATAAGTCAGGTGATGAGAAATCAGATGTGAATATAAAAGTAGATGTTCTTTGTGATACATGATAGAAGTGTCCTACCACTCGCTTCAGCAAAGTAAGATGAAAGTAATCATTTTTTCATCATTTCTGCCCATATGCAATGTATGTAATCATCACTGAAAAGATACTGTTAACTTACAGCTTTATATAAATATATAAATAAGTTAATATGTATGGGACGGGCTGGGTGTATAGCCTGCACATGATTTAACTATATTCAGAAGTTTTAAAAATTGGAGTAAGAGTAGTAATACATGGTAAGCGGTGCATAATGTTGTGCCATTGATTTGAAGTAGTTAATTTGAGTGGTATTTAAATTTACGGGTAGAATATTCACTTCACTGGTAAAGGGATGCCTCCCCTCCCAAATTAATGATGCTTTTTAGTATCAATTATTGGAATTACTGACATTTCTAAAATTAGCCATGTTCACTTTTTTCCTCCACAGTGGTAGATGCTGCATCAATTCCCTGTACCTTTTGGCAGGGGAATAGTCTGCAGCTTCACTTCGTACTGTTTTCTTTCAGTGTGCATTAGAATTTTGTTTTCCCTGCCACATCTGGAGTTCAGAGCACTAGAAGGAATAAAACCAAACAGAAACCTTAGGTTTTTGCCCTTTTATCTGTAAGAATGGATTTTACTTTAAAACAATATTGTCTGACCTTTTAAACACAAGGTCCTTACTGGTTTATCAGTAAAGTTAAGGATACTGAAAAGAAAGTGTCTTTGGGACATAATTATGTAGATTTAACAGAGTGATGTAGTTTTAATTATGCCCTGTAGCTAATATAGATGCATATTAAACTCTGGAATGCTTCTGTGCATTTCCCTCTGGAACTTTCTTTTTGCAGGCCTTAAATTACTGATCAGCGTATCAGTGTATCTTACAGTTATCTAAGCTTACTGATTATTGACAAGAATCTGTTTCGCTCTTGGTCATTTTATATTTTAATTTTTTTTATAAGACAATATTTTTGTTACAGATGCTTTGTTGTCCTGGTTTGGCTAAAACAGGG
>NW_009602879.1:719-6159 GCF_000690535.1 Cariama cristata | reverse complement strand
AATGGAGCAGGATGATCCCCTCTCCTGCCTGGTTGGTTGTGCTGGGTTTGATGCACCCGGGGATGGGTTTGCCCTCTGGGCTGCCGTGGCTCACTGCTGGCTCCCCTGGAGCTGCTGCCCACCGGCACCCCAGATCCCTCTCTGCAGGGCTGCTCGCCAGCCACTCCTCTCCCAGTTTAGACTTGCGCCCGGCATTACTCCATCCTAGGTGCAGGATCCGTCATTTCAGATACATACTGACTCACATGTGCTCAAGGTCAGAATCAGGCTAGATCTGGGCCACACAGCCAGTGCACGCTCCTGCTCCCAGGTCTCTGCACCCCATGTGCACCCCTGTGCTCTTGGCAGATTTGTGGGAGCTTTCAGGAAATGGTAGGGTTCATTTAGGTCAAAAGGCCTGAAATAATGATGGTTAGGTTGTGTAAAAAGGGTATTTTTATAGCATAAAGTCACTATCACAGACTTAACCCTGCGTGCCTCCGTAGCTCAGGTCAAGGAGAGAGGCAGGTCCATAAGCAAGAAGCGGGGAATATCTTGCAGGCTATCATCTTTCTCCAGAACAATTCCACACAGCAGCCAGTCAACTTTTCCTGCAAAGCATAGCGAGCTGTTTCCAAAACAGACTCAAAAGTGAGCCGAGCTCTGACGAGTGCTGTTCATCTACCTGGCAAAGGGTGTTGTTCAGACCAACAGACAAATAGTTCTGAAGTGTTTGTTGCAAGGCCAAATTTTATTTTCAGTTACTCACATTAATAAAAAATAAATACATTTTCTTTTTCTCTTCCATTCCTCCGAGCCTACTTTTTTATAAAAGCAGCAGGAAGAGGCTCTTACTATCACTACATACTTATACAAGTATGGGTAGAGTTTGACAGACATGACCAGAAGTATCTTCATCTCTATGCCATTTGTCAGCCAAAATTGATGACAAATGGTATGGCATTTTCTGTCTATGACCAGTATGCTTTTAAGCAGGGAATTTATCTGTATGAATTTCTTCTTCATAAGTAGGAGGGCTTGTCTCTAAATTGGGACACACTATGCTGAAAATTTTCATCTAGGAATGCCAGTGTTGCAGAAGCAAGGAGATTAACAGGGAGATTTGGCTCGATACAGCATGCCAAGACAATGGGCAGAAAATATTTTAAAAGCTGAGAATACTTAACTCCTTTGCTGATGCTGCAAACCAGTGTGAAAGCACTGAAATGTAGCCTGTTTATTTAGCAGGTGCCATTCACAACAGCAACTGTTGTTGAAAAATATTCTTAGAAGAACTCTGACAAGATTTGGTGTGCCTGTGATTTGACATCTCTTCCTTTTCTTCTACTGCTTCACAACATATGCAATTCTAGGTATTACTTTCTAAACAGGTATTTCAATGCTCTTTTTTCCTAATGAAAAATGCTAAAAAGATGGCCTAACACTCAAAAGAAAATGACCACAGACTGAATATGGACATTTCAGCAAATGAAACAGAAATAACATTATTCACAAACAGCTATATTAAGCAACAGGGGTAGCATAAAGCTGCATTCACGAGTGTTTGCAGAGTGTTTTGAACTACTTGATTAAACAGCACCTTATTAGTGAAAATTATGATTAATGAGAAGCTTATAAGGACAAAACTCTCTCTGCAAGCACTGCAACAGAAAGAAAGAAATGAGAACCGCAGTTCAGGTTGGAGTTGCTACATTAGTAATTAATAAATGAGGGTAAACACCCTCCACTGAAAGGGCATTTGGAAGTTTTTTACATTCTAGAGCTTAGGCTGACCAAAAAGAACATGCACTTTGTTCTGTTATTTCTAGTTTTTTATAAGACTTTAAAGGCTCATTGTTCCTCTTAATCAAGACAGTATTTTACAACATGATGAGTGCAATGCCAGAGATCAAGACAAAGGGGCCAGCAGGAGCCCCTGGGATCAATAAACTCAACTGGAGACTGAGCAATTTTGTTACTCCATTATGTTCCATAAAGCAAGCTGGTGCCTTTTCCATCCAGCTATAACATTGAACCATTAGAGAAAGAGGAGACATGGGCTTTCTCATTTATTATTTATAAGACAGGGCATGCACAACTTGTCTGACATCATCCTTGTCACAGCTAATAAGAAACTGAAACAAATCGGGTTTTGTGGCGTCACAGAAGAGATGAAAAAGCTTTTTCAGGTGTAATGATCTATTTTTTCTGCAGTAGGGGAGTACTCTCTAACACACGCAACCAAATAATTTATTGTATATAATTGTGTATGTCCCAAAATGATGAGCTTTCCGCATCACTACGGCTGTTTGGGGGAAGTCCCTGTGTACATAGACATAAGTTGTATAAAAATCAAACAACCAGTATGATTTAAAGAGATGTGTTTAGCATTGACCGAAGTAACCAAAGCAAACCAGAAAGCACTTTGAGTTCTTCAGCTCTTAAAACTAATTTGCTGTGGTGGATCAACACTGTTAGGCTGAGATTCTGCACGGCACAGGACTGCTGGGGTAACGCGAGCTTATGCCAAGAGCCAGGGAAGTGTTTCCAATGCCAGTCCAATATGAATATGAAGGTAATGAGGTGAAAATTACTTGTTAGTGCCTGGAAAGAGACTCCACATCACTCTACAGTGCAAAAATCACCGTCCAGTGCACAGCTTGTTCCATCTCTGGTCCGTGGACTGCTCCGGACAGAGAGCCTGGCTCAGCACATGCTCGTGCTGGTCCCATGCAGGCATGAGCCTGGCTGCACCTCTGAGCACGAAGGAGAGCGCTAAGGACCTGAGCAGAGTTCTCTTCCCTAGCGCTCTTATTTAGCAGCACAGATATGGCCCGGGCCTCCAAATTCACCCTTGGGGAGGAGGAGAAATGCAATATGCTGCAGGAGGATTGGGGCAGGCCAGGGGCACTGCCGTTACAAAAAGACCTCATGAGAGTTGGTCAGCAGTGGTGATTCAGGTAGGAAATGGCCTGGGATGGAGAAAAACGACAATACGGAGGGAGAAATTTGAGAAGGAAGGGGAAGGTTTACAGGGGGCACTTTAGGGGGAAAGCGCAGGTAGCATAAGCACGGATGGAGAGCACAGTCCTGCAATTCCCCTTCTCTCCCAATGGGTCTCCAGGTATCTCCTGACATTAGCAATTTCTTTCATAGTGCGAATGATTTTACGGAACAGGACTCAGCGACAGCTGGTGTCTGCTTGTAAAGCGCACCAGACCACTCTGAAGCTACTATCATGTTCTCCGGGGTCTCAGCTTACATCAGTTAAAACCTGACAATAATTTTGCTGTCAATGCTGCAGAGCTCCAGAGTATACCTTATGTAACTAGCGAAGAGACAGCCAGGTGAATTAGCCTGTCCTAAACCAAGGTACAAGCTGTTCCTTTTGCTTCACTGAAGCTTTAACTAGAACCGGTAATTTGAATACTAACATGGTTTTCTTCTTCTTTGTGGGAGACCGGAGTGTTAAAGCTCTGACATTTACCGTTTTCCACCAGCTGTCTTATCTCAGCTAGGTGGTGACTGGGATATGCAACCAGCTGCATCATTCTCCTCTAAGAAAAGAGAAGCCAAACCGTACCACTGAGAGGAGCCTGGAGCACATTCCTGCCCTCCTGAGAGGTCACCAGAGGAGCTCAAAACACCTGCCCCATCGTGTCCTGAGTGTAATCATCGCCTGTCAGAAATGCTGCCTTATTTTGGTTTCACCTGGGTGGAGAAAATTTCTACAGCTAAGTTTAGGAAAGACAACTAAGCCTCATTTATTTCTAGTCTGACCTTCATGGCTGCACATTTCTTTGCACATGAACACATGTAGGTCTTCACAGGCAGGATGAAACCTTCCTTCCTCACACAGCTCTGCTGCACCTCCATCACAACCAACAACATACTTGCTAAAAATTCCAAACAAAAACCGTCATCTATTGAGCTGATCAAAAAGAAGATGAAAAATGCTGATAAACCAGACCACCCCATTTAAAGATTTAGTTCAAGACTGCTAGAATGCAAATATATCCATTAAATACATGCTTATAAGAAAAATCTGAACATGATCTATAGATAAAACCTACAGTACCAAATTAATGTGCAACTTATTATATTTCTTAGCTGAGGAAGAAATAATTGCTGAATAATTGTGTGTATAACAAAAAATATTGCTAAACAAATTAACACTTATTTCTAAAAAGATTAAATCTTCCAAAAGATCAAATACTTCAAAATCTGACATGCACTGTTTTGATTCCGTGTGTTATTCCAAGGGTTCATACAAACTGGGCAGCTAGGCACTGTTTAAACTCTTCAAGAAAATACTCTTGGATTATAAAAGCCTACACGTTTGTATATTTTAACATAAAAACTCATCCAGGGTTTTAGAAACTGTGCTTTTCAGAGTAGGGTCCAAGCAGCCCCAACCACTGGGAAGCACAATGACCACTGGCTAATTTTAGGTATATCAGTTTTCCTGGAAGTGCCCCTGCGTTCCCACTGACTTTACAGGGAGCCTCAGGCAACTGTGGTCCTAACTCGGGCATCTTAGATCCTACATATTATTTTTTTATGAATCTGGGCCTGTTGCCCTGGAGGCCAAAAAAAATCACGTCTGAGAAAAAGGAAAACAATTAAGAAAGAGGGACGGAGAAAGAAAAGGTTTTCAAGTCGGCCCTGAAAATGCCAAATTCACCCCAGTGTAATTTTGCTGAAAACAATGGAAGTACACAGGAGCTGAACTTTTCCCACTGTCTTCACACGACAGTAAGCAGCCTATAAAACAATTTTATCTAATTAAATTATGTGATGGTCCTGCACATTTTCAGTATGGGAACAGAAATTCTCTATGTGGGATTGAGTTTTTGTGTTCTTTTTGTATTCTTATAACGCTCACATGACAATGCGAATGATTACTCTCTCAGTCTTTGGAAATCCTATTTCCAATCAGAGATGCTGCGTGGTGTTGGGAGGGTGACAACCCTGACACAGGAGAGGAAGGGACAAGAATGAACGCTGACAATACCCCAGCCTCAGCGTTCGCATTCACTGCTGGAGCACTCCCCAGGTAACAGTATCTCATTACAAGCTCATTAAGGGCTAAGTTTGGCCCCTTATAATTCAGTTTCTGGCAGCAAGCAATAAGTTGTTTTGGAAATAAACAGCTGACGGAGCTGTAATGCCTCTGAGAATACGAGATAAGGGCAACTCCAAAAGCAACGATGGGAAAACCTTCGCTGGGGGTTCCTCAGTGTTGGGGGGGGTCTGCCTCGTGTCCTCACCGAGGGGCTCAGCGTGATGGGGACAGACGTGTGTGGCGACTTGGAGCCATCAGCATCAGGAGCCGCAGTTCTGCCAGGTCGCAAAAGAGATGCACAAAAGAAGGCTCCTCCTTGCGTCAACCACCCATCCTCCTAGACAGGCCAGCACCGGCTGCGCACGCCGCCAGGCCCCCGGCCGCCCCCCGCCCCCC
>NW_009602879.1:0-700 GCF_000690535.1 Cariama cristata | reverse complement strand
GCAGGGTCGGTACCGAGGTACAGCCGCACAGGCCATCAACGGGGTGGCATGCTTCGGTTTACAGCAAACCACCGCGGCCTTATGCCGTACTTGGAGAGATGAACGCAAAATTAACATTCTCATGAAACAGCAAGGAAAATACTCCTTACTTAGTTTTTTATTCTGCTGACATGCTTAGTTTTAGCCACAATAAAAAATTTTGCCTGATTACCAAAAAAATTTGCTGAGAAACATAGTGCAGTAAGCTTGCTCCAGCTCTGGTTTATTTACTTGTTTCTAAAGAAGTACTAGATCATTAGGGCATATGCAGAATCAAAAACATCACATCGCTTGCCAAAGAACAAGACACTGGATTTCCATAAGAACAAATGTTTATATTTAAAAATACATACATCTACTTCAGCTAGAAACAGACCAAGGATAGGAAAATGTTCATTCCTTTGAGTAAGAAATCATTCTTGGCACTCTCTCTGGGAGAGCTGTGTTAAGATCCAGCCTCTCAGCGGCAGCACACAAAGCTGTTGGAATGTCATAAGCTTTCTGCAACTGCATGCATAACAAAAATTAATAGAGCACTTGGCACGAAGTAAGTTTGTGTAACAAGTAATTCGAGGATTTTTTTAAATTAAGTCGGCCATTGTAGCGTGAAAAACGGCGTTGTGTGTCCCAGTGCCGGAAGGCAGCGCCGAGCCCCGGGAAG
>NW_009602878.1:0-5482 GCF_000690535.1 Cariama cristata | reverse complement strand
AGTAGTATTAATATTATTATACTATTTTTTATTGTTACTGTTTTAAAGTCATTTTAATTTTCCAACCCCTAAGTCTCTCTCCTGTTTCTCCTTTCCTTCCCCTTCTGGAAGGAAGGGGTTAATAGAGAGCATCTGCTTTAAATGCTAGTGACAGTGGGAAAAAGTTACAATCATAGAATCCTTTACACTGGAAAAGGCCCTTAAGATTTAAGTTCTAACATCTACTCCTTGATCTACTATAGACCAGATTAGACTTTAAATATCCAAGAGCAGTTTCCAGGAAGTTTAACAAGAAAGTGACACGACAACAAGCTTTAGTGTTATCAGGTCAAGCTCATGGAAGCAAGATGCTTTAGAGCAGGCAGTCTTGCACACTGAGCTCCATATACTGTAGCTTCAACAGCTGAAAAACAAAACCGTCATAAACCAACCTAAGGACATATTCTTATGCATGCTCTTATTTCCCAAAGTTCTGTACTGTCTTGTTCCCACGTACAAAGCTAACAGATTAGTATTACAATAGGGACAGATCTGCAGGGGTATGGAAAGAATAAGCTGAAGAAAGCATGTAGGTAGGAGTCTTAAACAGAACTACTCTAGATCCCTTAGCGTACTTCTTCCCCTGTCAATACCTATTGAAGTCACAGATGCTCAGCTCTTCGTGAGCACAAAGAGCAGCTGTTTTCAAAGTATTACGTCTGCTGCCTTAAGCGATTTCATACTTAGCTGCAAGTAAGCCCATTGCGCAACTTTAATAGTGTCTATGAATTACTAAACCCATCATCACCTACAAAGGAAAGTGAGAACCCCAAGCTAGAAACTATACACTGAAGCGATACACTATTTGTTTCCAGAGCATGTCTAAGGGAATATCACACAGGAGAAACTATTCTTTTTTCAAGTTCTCAAATGCAGTGGTAGTTAACATTTTCACAGAAGTCCACATGGTCATGGTATGTGAGCAAGACAATTCTACTGCATTACTGAAATACAGTTCTAACAAGTAGTTTAACTGGTTTTTACATCAACAAAAATTTTATCAGGCTACTAACTTGCAAGGCTGCATCAAGACTTTTGTTACACAGTCAAATACCATTATTATCCAAGGTCTCTTTTGTCTGTTGCTTATGTCTATACCTGGAAAAAATCTGTTACTAAAGATTCCAAGGAGCAGCCAATATACAGAACAGCTCCAACAGCCAAAGAAGCAACCGTTAATTCAGTTGTAAATAACGGAAGCAAATATTACTTTTAGAAAAGCACAGCTGTGTAACAGACTTCAAATCATCCTATAAAAAAGCTCAGCTTTACATCACTGTACTAATGATATCCACCTTGCTTCTCAGTAGGGGGCCTGAACTGGAATCGTAGCTTTTCCATTTAGCTATCATGAACCTTGTCACAGGGAGACATGAGGAGTCCAGTGATACAATACTCAATCAGGTTTAAAGGAAGTTTTGAAACATTAAAGCTTACCAAGGAAAGCTGGCAGCCTATGTTCTGTTAATTGAACAAGCCATGTGTCAAACAAGTTTCACGACTTGTTTACGTTTTTGCAAGGTGAAGCTCGAAGCCCCCAGAAAAGCCACGCATGATCCCATGTACATAACAATGTCTGAACTCTATTCCTGCACAGAAAAGACACTGACAGTCCTATACATAACACGTCACGATATGAACTCAAGGTTAAGATTGAAGTATCCCTCTGGGTCTGATATCCTCCAAAATTAAACTGGAGTTTGGTACAGATTACCATAGAGGGAAAGGTAATCTATAAACAGCAAGTGTCCACAAGCCGACTTTAAGTTGTTTCCCCGTTTTGAGAAATCTGCACATTCCTCTCAGGTTTAGCTGGCCAGTTTCTTGAAAGACTGCTCACATTTGAGGTTAATATGATCAGGAACTTCAAGAGCATTGAGCTGCCAACCAGTCCCTTCACTTTCCCCAAAACACTCAGCTCTAACAACAGGCTGTTCATCATTTGGTGCTTTAGGCCATGCCTCTTTCAGGTTAAAAAAAACACACCACACTAGCTTGGACACATGCAAAGGTAAGACAAAAACCAGACTGATATAGTTCTTCAAGCGGCATAAAACTGGAATGTAACACTTTTCATCTAGTCAAATTTAAAATTACATAGCTCCAGAAGTACTATTAAGATGTATCAACATTTATTTAAACATTCTCCTCCCACCCACTCCTAATGGAAGGAGTCCTCTTGCAGTATTGAAAAAGAGGATCTGTGAAAGTCCACTGCTTTAGAAACAAGTGACATCTAAGTCCTCCCATACTATGAAACTTCAATTCCTTAAGTTGTAGTGTAGCAGAAAGTAATTCAGTTCCTCAATTCCAGTATTTTAATAAGTGTGCAGATACAAGAGAAACACGAACAAGTCATTAGACATGCGCATAATGTATGCTGCAGCATCTGCAATGTTAGTATCTTACAAATAAAGGCCATGATTTACTTCACTGAAGCACTCCACAAAATTCTTCTTTATCACGTTTTGTTTAGTAAACCAAGTGCAAGATATAAAGGCTATTTCTCAGCACAAACTCCCATCTAAACGTATGACCAACATCAGTCACATGTTTCATTCATCAGCATCCTGCATTTCCTTCTGCAAGTACTCCTGTTGACTTACATAAAACCTGCAAGAAGCTAAACGGTATCTCCTCCAACTGTTTTGTTTCTCATGCTCCCCAGTTAAGAGCAAGTTGCATAGAAAACATCCATTTACAAAGTGAAACTGTGCTATTTGTTCATATTAAACAACTAGTTACTGTGAGTTCCACATCAGTCACCAGCAGGAAAACCAGTACCCCCAAAAGCTATTAAAATCAATACTCAAGATTACAGAGCTAGTCAAGTTAAGATAGTAGTAATTGCTTAATGAGATATGGAAGATATTTTGCCAGTCAGATACTGAACTCAAGCTTAGAATATAATCTGTTGAAAGAACCAAGAGGAGCACACTAAAAGCAGAAGATAAAGCTGCAGTGTTTTGCACAGAACAGTCAAGCAGTCTGTCTTGTCACCTTTAACAGTCCTGTTAAAGCCTTTAACAGTCTGTTCCTGGAGATTCAGAAGGAGGTCAAGAACCAGTTACAAGTGTTGCCACTGTATTTCTGATACATACCCTGTTTTGAAGCTTCCCTGTTCCGCAAGTGAGGAGGAATGTATCGGCCTTCTAAAGGACAAAAGAAAGGTAGTGTTACAAGACTGCAGCGTGAGCACCTTTTGAGATACCAGCCTTTCCAACAATAGTTTTTGCTTAGAAAAAAATCTGGCCACCTCATAAGCTTTAAGGCCTCTCACAGCATCTTTAAACAACAGTCCTTTAATACAGTGCTTAATATCCTTCTCTCAGAGGACCAACACAGGGAAGTTCTGGTGTACTCACTTAGGTAGCTGCCTTTTTTTTTTTTCTTCTAAGGCACAGGTATCTTGCTATTTCTTTGACCCAGTCATACACGCCTTTTATGGATGTAACAGTGTCTATGATGAAAGTCTGTCTTCCTAGAACTCATTAAAGCTTAACCTGGTGTCAGATACTTGAGCAGCTTAAGATTTTCACCGTGTAGTTCAAGTACTGGCACTCACAGTATTATTACTACCAGTATTTTTCCTTCCCCTTAAATTCAGCCATGCCCATCAGTTCAGCTCAGATCAAACCAGAAGCCACAACGTAATTGCCTCTAAATAGCATTCTTCATTTAAAATCCAGAAGCATCTGTCTGCCAAGCAACATGAATCAGGATGTGCCAGGCACAAGCCAAACATGAATCCCCAGAAGATTCCCCCCTTTTTGAGGTACTTGAGCCTCATACGTCAGAGAATGCAGCTTCTACTCAATGAATTAGGATTAGAACAGTTAACTACTAGAAGTTTTACCTTCAAACATTCCAACTCTAGCTGGATGTTTTAAGACAGATCATCACATTACTACAACAATCAGTGGCCTCAGTTGTTTAACTAGAGAGAACAGAAAATCTGGGAAAAAATTGGAACACTATGTTCTCTCAAGTTATTTAAGTACTCAAGAAATTTACACATGCCATATCACTGCTAAATTAAGTGCTCCTATCCAAAGGACACAGCATTTTCAAAGCACGCATAACTAGAAGCCTCCTCAATATCCCCATCAGGCTTTGTAAATCTTGGCTTCAGAAATTACTTTTCACAGCTACAAACCCCTTATTTCTAAAACTGTGTGTTTGTAAGCTTGAAAACTTGCATGTACTTACTGCTTGAAGAACTTCCTTCACTCTGAGAGTCTGAGGAATTCAAGTCTAGACCAGAGAACTAGAAGAAACAGAAGACTTATCAACATGTTATATAACAAATTTATGCTAAGATACAAAAAGTCCTTTTGCTTATCAAGAGCAAGCAGCGTTCTGACAAGTTCTTGCCACAAAAAAATTTATTTACAGTGTCAGTTACATCTCCTGTAAAGAAAAAAAAACCCAAAACCAGTTAGTACTCAAGGCTATACCGTCTTCAAGTGTCTTCATGTCCACCAATAAGCATGCACCACATGGGCAGCAAGGCCAGAAGAGTACTTACACCCACCAAATCAAACACCACAGATCTCTGCTTCACACACTACAGGCAGGCTGAACAGCCATTTAAAATAGCCTTTCAGGCTACTCAAATGCATTCTGATTGAGATCAATGCCAATTTTGGTTTTTTCGTTAGATCTACAGAAACTACAGCCCAAGCAACACAAATTCACTTGCAGAGACTTAGCTATTTCTCTAAACTGCATTAACACTACCATCAGTCTTCATGTTTGAGGCAAGCTACTGTTCACCAAACACCAGGGAACTTCTTCCTAGAACTATCTCGGCAAATACAATTTCTGGTTTGCTTTTCTAAATCTCCATTTGCAGCCTTCAGTCTCACAGTACAGTCTACCAAAAGGTACTGCGGTTCAGGCACTACTAGTTTGAAGTCAAACATAATACAGACTAATTTCAGCAAGAGGCAGTGGGCAACTCACAAAGCTTAAGCACCAGCTTATTAACAGCTGTCTGCCTGCACACAAGATTAGAAACGTACTGGGGAAAAATAAGACATGTTTAAATACAATTAAATTTCATGCAAGACCAACTGCACAAAAGCGTCTTCCAATATGGCCTGAACCAATCCAAAGCAAAGATCCCAATGCACTGTCCTTTTAGATGTTCAGCTGTGCGTGCTGCCACCTAGGACATTTAGATTCTTGAAAAAATTCTCCCATGGCAAGCCTTGCATCATCCTCTTTAAAGCTACTACTTAAAATCCGATCTCCTTAGTTGATCCTGGCATCAACATGAGGTTAAAAAATGATTCTTATTTGAACAGTAAACAAAACCCAAAAACGCTCTACTAGCTAAAAGTGGCTCTCCACGGGCAGTCAACAGAAACGATGCGTGAATCTCCTCGCCCTCGACCCCCACGGTGGTGGCAACACTTTGCCAAAATCCGCTCTGGGAGAT
>NW_009602877.1:40735-42970 GCF_000690535.1 Cariama cristata | reverse complement strand
TACCGGGCAATGCGCTCATCCCCGCTCCCCGCTTACTTACAGGGGACCGAGTATGAGGTAACACAGGTGTCAGAGGTCACGTGCGGTCCGGCCCTTGGGTGGGTCCGGACGGAAACACTCCAAAGTCAGGAGCGGGACCCCGACAGCCGCCTCCCACCGCACAACCTGCCTGCCTCGGTAAGCAGGAGAGCAGCTCCCCAGCGCTCCCGGCAGAAACCCAGCATTTCCAGAGAGCCTCTACCCCAGCTGGGCATCAGTGCAGAGTAGCTGGGCGGCACAGGGATGGAACAACTGCACAAGAGTACCGAAAATACCGCTGTATTTGGCAACGCCAGAGAGTGTCCCTCGAAGGGCTCCCCAGCCCTGCTCTCCGGTCCCCGAGGCCCCTGCTGCCTGGCTGCCAGCTCAGCTTGAAGAAGTGACACAGCAGAGGAGCTTCTTCAAGCCTCGTCACGTTCGCTGACACACCTTACTCACAAATCAGAAAGTCAGCAAGAATACATTAAAATTGTAACATTGCTCAAAACTCTCGTAAAAATCATCACCGCTGCAGGTGTATTTATTTCCACCACCACCACCCCCAAACAGAACAGGCAAATGCTATTCTCTGAGCATCTGAAGGCTGGGAAACAAGTTTTTAAGGGTGCCTAAGCCCTTCTCAGCATCACATCGCAATCAGTCTCAGAGGGCGCTTCGGACAGCACAACTTTTAAACCGCCTTGGTACAAAATAGCTGTCACGCTCAACACCTCTGGGGACCTGCTGGCCAGCGTTCATGAGCAGTGACACACGTAACTCTGGTAGGGGTTGCGCATCTGTTGGCAAAGCCCTCGAGACCTGTCAAGAGAACCCCACAGGGGTATACAAATGAGAAAAAAAACCTAAGAATTAATCACAGAAGTGAGGAATCTGGACTTGCTGTATCAGAACAGCCACAGGTTCCCGATACCAAGAATCTGGCTCAGTGCCCCCTCCCTCCAAAAAACACAGCTCACACACTTCCAAATTCTGGTTTAATTTTTTTTTTTTTTTTAAATAAAAGACAGCTTCCAGATATCTAATCATTACTGTGCTGTTTGTGCAGAACGAATGAACTTTAAATACTAAAATGCACAAGGCAAGCCGAAACAAGCTGTTTGTTTCAAACTGCTCAGCAGTGCAGGCTCAAGCACTTATTTGCAATGGCTTTACTCTTTGTACAATCAATTCCATGTAGCAATGACTGTATATAAAGAATATAGTACATACTATTGTTTTCATTGTCAATTTACAAGAGAAAAAAAAATAAATATTTTCCATTCTTATTATACATTAACACTTCAGTAGAAAGTTACAGCTGTTGTATTGGCATGACCAGCAACTTCAGGAGGAAAAAGGACATGCATACATACCTATGAAGAACTCTAAACTACGACTTTGTAATAAATTACAGAGGATAGATACCAGCCAGCAGAATACCGATTATCTGAATTCAGTACATTTGTGATTCTTGCTCCAAGGAAAAAAAAATATATTCTTGCAAAATACAAAAGCTAGTACCTTGTATTATGTAAATAAGACAAACCATGTATGGTATAGCCTTTTCTTCAAATGTTTCTGAATAACAGGCTTGTGGTTTTAGGCAAAGAAGATTAAGTAGTTGAGTTAGTCCTTGCACCCTTCACACATAACTAGCACCGTAAAGATGCAAGGACCTCAGCAAACACCTAAATTTCATGCTTAATAACTAAAGCATGCATTTTGTAGAGTTTGTGCATGGTACCTATTCTGTTTATTATGGTTACTGTGCAAAAAAGATTCTCAACCACTGAAGATGTTTCTGTAATTCTGTTAAAATTATTAGCAACATTTCTAAAGTTTAGCAGGCCTGTGTAAGATTAATGAAAAAAAGTCATACTTGTGGTTCACCCTTGACCGCTATACACAGACACTGTACCACTGAATTGGCAAATGAGAAAACAATGGCAGCAGCCTGAACGTCCAATGAAGTGGGGAAAAATGAGTTAGTATGCACTGCTGTTTACTTAAAAATATATAGGTATTTTAAAATGGCACAAAGCTTTGTACAGGTGGATCTATCAGTGCAAATATACATATATGAGGTACCAATTTTTTCAGGCCAGATCTAATTATATGTATCTTATAATCACTCTCTTAATTTCCTGTTGTCAGATACAGGCTGCCAAGCAGTAGCACTGAAGTAAAATCAAAGTCAAAACAATTTTTCAGCATATT
>NW_009602877.1:24862-40695 GCF_000690535.1 Cariama cristata | reverse complement strand
GTTTAGTTTCTGAGCTTCCACTCCTCAGACTGCTTAATTTTATTTTTAAAAACACACTTAATCTTAATCCTTATTTTCCTTTTTCGAGATTTGAGACCTGATCATAGGAAAAAGTTAAAACTGTACATGTAAATTGGAACAATAACTGGCTGAACATTTTAACATTGCTTGAAATTTTAACAAGTACTGTCAGGAAGGAGGAACACAGTTATTGCTATTTGGGGACTTAAAAATAAACCAAACAAACCTGAAGGCATAGACAGCACTGTTCCAATGGTGAAAGTTAAATAGATACAAAACAGCATTCGGCCTAGAATCAGTCCTTTTGCATTTGAACACTCTTCAAGTTATCTACAGCTTTCTCTTCCAGGCAACTATGATGACATTTACATGGAGATATGGATTTAAAGTGGCTGACTGTGGGACACACACAGCTTTTCAACTCTGGTAATTCTTTCTTGAGGCGTTCCAGCTGCTCCACCTGGAATATATTTGGTTGTTCAGGATTCGAGTCATATATCCTGAATAAACGAGAAAAGAAAAAACACTGATTGGTATAACCTGACAGTTCACAGAAATGTAGACTAGATGAAGCAACTGGGTTTTTTTCCCTATTAGAGTTAAATTAGGTATCAGGTAGTCTATAAAAACAGTATGTTTGAGGTTAGTACCCTAAGTTTTGCCACTCCTCTTGCAATATAAAATGGTATTCCTTTTACACAATGGTTAATGTTTCATCAGATATACTAAAAAGCTACCCACTGGTATTTACCTCACTTACTCTCCTGAAAAAATGTGATTTTACAGGCAGCACAAAGGAGTGAAGTAAGAGCAGAGTTCCAGGCTTCAAACTTAAAAGCGTAAGAAAATTCAGAACCCTGAGATTTGAACAGACTGTGATACACTACCTGTCTATAATACTGAATGGAGTTTACACTTACTGTTTCAAGAAGCATTTCACTACCCCACCGCACCCCCCAGTTCAGAACCATTTTTTTAAAATTACCATTACAATATTAGGTGAAGAGTGAAAAACAGAAAATCTGATCTTTATTCATACCTAATGCAAATTTAACTATCAATATTATTTCTAATAGTATTTCCTCTTTTCACTTTCTTGTTTTCATACATGTAAACAAAAGCTGCAGGATTTTGAACATTGCACCAGATTTCAACATTGCACCAGATTGTCCACATCCAAAACACATCTTGAGTTTGACAGCATAGGCACTGAGCATAACTCAAACACTATTTTGGTCTAATTCACTATAAAGCAAAAGCATCCATGTTCCTTTGGTACAACACTTATTGTGACAAGGATACATTCTGATCTCTCAACATTAATTTCTAACATCAGTATATTATTTATATCCAAAATTTAAATCCTGGCATTCGGTTTCCCTCA
This sequence comes from Cariama cristata, assembly GCF_000690535.1. Lineage (NCBI taxonomy): Eukaryota > Metazoa > Chordata > Aves > Cariamiformes > Cariamidae > Cariama > Cariama cristata. The sequence continues at coordinate 39,290 of NW_009602877.1, read as the reverse complement.
CTTGTAGCAACCGTGCATGTACAGTTTCAGGTATTGCAAGTCTCCAGGTTTATCTCCTTCAAATGAAAACTTCTGGAAGAAATTACCACAGCTTCTGCCTTAGTCTTTTATGAATAGTCATACTTTCACTTATGATTCCTTCAAGAAAGTGTTTTGGTTTTATTGCATCATCCTTTCTCTTTCATACCGTAATTTCAAGGTATGTCCAAAGGGAACAGGATGTCACAGCCCAAAGAATCGAGTACTATATGATACAGTGTCAGGTGCCTTTTTATCCCGGCAAGACAACTTGTGAACTGTTGGCAAGTCCAAGACGTCAAAAATAATGGGATGGGATAGTAAATGGGATTCAAATGAGAAAACACTTCTGTGGGAAATATAGATATGGATTACATTCCCTACAGTAAGATTAAAGATAGCTTCTGTACAGAAACTCCTAGAAGTGAGGACAAATGCTGTCCAGTTTTATGGAATACAAAGAGAAGGCACGGCAGTTAAATTACTTGCACAGCACCTATAATCCAATACAGGCCTAAGCTATGAGCCGAAATTGCCCAATACAAACTATCTGCAAAATCAAAGCCCAGCCTTCCTTCCTGCCTTCCTTCCAGGCCGCAGGTACAACCTGTGCTTTCTTCAGTTAAGTGAGCTTACACAGTATAAATTTCTCTATGCATTCAAGACAAAGCACTGAAATTAGAAGATAGTTTTCTATATAGCAACAGACTTTAGGAACTGCAAACCTGAGGCCCTTCCCATCAGTTCGACACTAGAAGAGCAAAGGTAAGTTTCTAAGCCACTTGTTCCTAGAACACGGCTAAGCATGTTTCTAAGCAGCTTCTGGCAGGTATTTTATCAGTTCTTTACTAGGGCAAGCATAAATTCTGTAATTGTTTCTTCATTTTTCAACTGAGATTTTGGACTACTCCAACCGTCCAAGCTCCTTCAAACTGTCCACTGGAACCAATCTGCTCCAATGTGCATATATTGTTTCTTTGAAACAGAAAGCACAGAGAACAACTTGTGCACAGCTACCTTTTTATCTCAGAATTTCTTGTCCCCACTTTCTGTTTGGGTCCACGAAAGTACACCAGCAGTTGGCAAAAACAGCATAGCTCCAGGACTTCTCTTATGAATTATTTCCAACATCACCATCAAAATAAGGAATAAATTCTCATCTCCCTATCCTTCATTCTTCAACAGGACAATTACTTATAAGTAACTATGCACCAAAGTTCTTCCATTCAACTTCCTGTTAATAACCAAGCCCTGCAGAAGACTGGGAAGTCCTTTGAATATCACTTTTTTAAATTAGCACTTTCTACAAAAAGCTTTGCAGGTCATTCCAGGGTTATGCAGCAGGCATAGAACCTATGTGCTTAGCTCCTCTCAGGTGTTTTTGCAACCTCTGAAAACACGTACATCCAGCAAGTCTCAGTCACAGCTGTTTTTCTTTGCTATTGCTTGGTCAAAAAACAGAGTCAGCAGCACTGAAATATTAGTTTCATGCTAAAAAGATTTTCTGAAGTATCCGATTAAAACTTTTCATTTTTCTTTACATTTCAAAGTAAACTTAGGCTTACCTGGCAATTTGCAAAATAGGAAAGACTTAGACTGCCGTTGCATAATATCTTAATTCAATCACTGAGTAATTAAATTATAAACTTAGACTAGTTAACTTCCTATATATATCCATGCTGTTATTTAAGTAATACTCAGTTTCAGGCAAGTAAAATAGTGCAGATTTAGACAGTTTTCTAGTTTTGAGAAGTGTTTTGAATGCTTTTGCCTTTATTGTCAGCTAAATTTGTGTTACTTTTGGGAGAGTTAGCAACACTAACAGAGCACAGAGCTTTTGTCTGGAGCCTGCAAATGCAGCCATAAGGAACTGTAGTGTTTAGAGAGGAGACAAACGCATTGAAGATTCTCATGGAAAAAGCTTTCAGCACAAATGTTCAACGATTACCAATTTAATGTTTCCATGCAGCCGTGTGTTATTCAACAAACAGAACTCAGATCATGTAAAGTGAATTAAAAAAAGACGATGCAAGTGTAAGTTAGCCCCCACCCCCTCTCCACGTTGCTATTTAATATATGGCCAACTGGTGTAGAAAGAAAGACTGCATTGCTCTTACTGAGTTAAGTACGTTCAAACACAGAAATATTTCCTGGACTGTTCACAAGGCTTATTCAGGAGAAAAATACCAGATAAAAATCACCCCACAAATCTTGCTTTAAAATTAGTAATTTTTGCCAATCCAAAGAATTTCACTACAACAGGTTACAGTGTCTTCTCTAAATAAAATCTAAACATGAAACTAATACAGCTTTTTACGCATGAGATTTAATTTTCTGTGTGAGCAGAAGATACTCAGTCATGCATTTAAAGCACTTTTCTGGATTAGGGTCCAAACCGAAGCCTGGAGGCAGAGGTGGCACCTTTTCTGTAGGCTGCCCTTTTAACACAAGTAGTTTGGATATTTTAGATGCTGACATGAATGCTAGTTGAACACAGAAAAAAAGCAGAATATTCTCCCCGCAACTGCACTAGACCATCCATTTGGTTTAATGATTTTGGCTAGATCTCAATAATCTGCAGCCCCAGTGGAGAGGGGACTGGTTGGGGTGGGGGGTGGGGGGGTGGAAATAATTTCTTCCCCCTGCCCAGTGTGATTGTTCTTTTAATGGTGTTGGCATTTGTAAGCTTCCCAGATTTAGTCTTGCAGTTTCTCTGCATGCAAAACAAAGTTAGACCCCCTACCTGCATTTTTTTTTGCCCGACACTTGATATCAGCAACTTTTGGTATTCAGGACACAGCTTTTCTGCCATCTTCGCAACTGGCTACAATGTTTTGTTCAACTCTACATGGATGATTAAAGTTTGGAAAAAATAGCTTATAGAAATCATCTCTACCCAGACAGTTCATAATCCTTGAAATAATTACTGCATGCAGTAACTCAGGGCCATATCCGAGCAACCTGAAACACACTACAATTCCTATATTCACTTCCCAGCTTATTCAGACAACTAACGCTTATTAAGACGGTTAAAGTAAAGGTCTAGCAAACAGCAACATATAATGCCAGGCACAGTGATTTTTTATAAATACCTGGACTTGGCCTTAAGTTTAGAGAACAAAAAATCTGCGGAAGCCATGGAAGAAGCACATCTTGATTCAGCCCTGGATATACTCTGGAATTTGAAGATGCAACCATAGCATAAACTGGCTTTACACTAATAAACAGATTACGGCAGTCCCTGCTTATTTCTAGACCTTGAAATGGGCATGTACCTATCTCTCTATTTGAGTTCTGCTTCATAGTAGTTTTGAATTTATCTATTTCTAAACTTCAAACAGCACAGAATATGGATGCTTACACCATACCTATTTAAAATTTTGACAATTTATACTCTTGATATTAACTTCATACTCGCAAATGATTTGCCAGACTGCCTCTTTACTCAGCAGCTCCAACTGGAATGGAAACACTTGCTGCCAGGGTTTACATCCAGACACGGCATCCACGACTTGCAGGTACCACCCGCATTTCAAAATGTCCAGCTTGAGATAGCCAATGCAATTTTCAGCAAGTGCTGTGTTCCTTCTAAGGAACCTATATTAAGATTAAATTTAATTCTATTCAGACTATTAGTAAATTTTGAAAATTAATTAAGATTGTAAAGGAACATTCCAATATTTGTTTTGGTCTACAGAAAAAAGGTCAATAACATTTAGAAATTAGAGTTAACGAGCCTTCAACAATTATACTGAAACAAGGTAACTGTTTGCCACTCAACTGCAAGTTTGTAACTTGAAAGAAAAAATGCACCACTGAACTACTGTTTTTTAAACAGCTTTGGAATTAATATTAATTTTGGGGCTCCTCTCAAAGTGGAAAGATGTCAACAAGGTCGAGGAGATACAGGGGGCAGGCAGTGAGAGGAGAGATGAACACTATTAAGAATCTAGATGGTCTAAATAGCACAGGAAGGTTAAGAATTTGTTGTGCAATTAAACCCACAAGGGAATTCAGCCTATAAGCAATTCCAATGAATTGGCTAGTCATTAAAAAGTGAGGTAAAAGGTATTCTGCTATCATACTGCAACTTAAACCACGCCAAACAGTACAAACGGGAACATAAGATGACATGTAGCAGACTTGCAGCCTTGACATAAATGCAACATTATTTAAGTAGTGTTGAGCCGTTAAGTATCTAAAGTAACAAAAGCAACAAGAAGTCAGAAATAAGACTGTCACCTGCTTTACTATTTTATCATAATAGTCCATATCTATCACATCAGCGGTAATTAACTCTAGAAGGCTGGATTAATAGACATCAGGTGAACAGACATTTCATAAGAACACTTTATGCAGCAGTATTTGATTAAAACACCCACCTGCCTACAGACCAGTAATTTATCACTCCAAGTTATACATACCATAGGATCAAATTCCATAACAACTCTATGACTGTACACTAAAGGGTCAGAGTACCATTTCATCTGCATACTAGTCCATAGCTACTTTTCATCTGCTAGGGGGGCCTCAATCTTGAGTTGTAGGAGAGGTACAACATGTAGCACTGCTGTAGCTGGAAAGAGGACTTATATTTCAATGACTTCAGTCTGAAGCTGATGCCCAATGCAAAAATCTTGTTACTCCTTTTTATCACCAATGAATAGAAGGAGACATTCTATACAATACAAGAACGGAGACCTCCAGCAAACTAGAGAAGCACTAGATCCACCACTCTGGAAGGACTCTCAATAGTCAAGAATAGATTGAAGGGAGTTAACTATTTTTTACACTGGAAGCCTAGAGCTCTAAGAGCAAAAATACTTGATTTCTTGCCTCTAGATATGTTAACTTCACTTTTAGTTTTCACTTTACAAAACAGAGCCCTTGACAACTACTTGATTTCCCCCTCCCCTTTTTTTTTGCCCCCAGGTAAAACAATACGCAGAGCAACGCCCTTGCTTAAGTAAAATGTCTGAAAGTTTTGTAATTTGACACAGTTACACTTAACGATTTCCCAATTACATAATCTTTGTAATGTATCAGAAATTCTAATTCAATACAGCTTCTCAAATTAATCATCATCTTGTAATAATGAATTTCACATATTTTATGATAAAAGAGCTAACACTTTACAGAGTTTACATTTAGGTATGAGTTTCTGTAAGGGGAGTAAGATATTTTGTACTTCTTAAGAGACTGCCTGCACATAATCATGTTATAGCTAAGCCTAAGAGGAAGTTCCTCTGTAGAGTTTTTTATCATCTTTTATGGTAAAAGGCTTTTCTAAGGAACTAAAAATAACACTTTTGTTCAAAGACTTACTACAGTATTCTGATGTCCACCTGAATTGTGTGGATATAATAACTACTTTCTGAAGTGACCAATTCAGTAGTTTGCCCTAGGAGTCACTCCAAGCTAATGTTAACAGGAAAAATGGTGAATTCACAGCTTTGAAACACAACAGAATGTTGGAAAAAAATTAAGTTAAAATCATTCATTTAAGTTGCGTTAACTATTTCTGTAACTAAATGTAGAAAGCTGAAAATTTCAGCCAACAGTTAGATAACATTGTCCTCACCGTGTCACTTACAAAGTTTAAAAATTACCATCAGGAATGTTAATAACATGTTAAATGTGTATGCCATGCACTAGTTCTTTAAAGAATCAAATTACATTTACATTAACCTCAGGAGAAACAAAAGTTATTTTGCTTCATAGATATAGCTGCAAGAGTAGGAATTAGTGTTAGTCTTGTTCTTGAACTGAGCTTATGGGTTTCCTGTACTTACAGTACAAAAGGAAGATACTCTGCACCCAGTTAACCAAAAAGCAATGTGAAATTTCACAAGAATCAGGATACAATAGTTTCTCAGCTTTATTACTGTTATTTTTAAAACACAATTGAGTACCTGTCATATATTAGACCATGAACACCATATTCTCTCAACTTCTTCCTGTTATCTGGGTCATTTGCATCATCACCCCATGAAAAAATAACTAGGCCTTTAGATTTGGCCCTTTTAATAAATGATGGATTCCTCAGCAGATCTTCAGAGTGCACATTAATTCCCTGAAATACAAAAGACTTAAATTAAAATCCATGTTTCTGAAACACTCTTACATCAGGTTTTTTGATATTTGCAGCTCCTTACAATTTCATCCATAATAATAAAAAATAATTTAATACAATTAAAGAGTTTCCTAATAACACTATTTTTTAAACACTATTAAACAGACACTTGAAATAAAGGGTATTATTTTGGCAGTTACCAAATGTTAGTGTATTTCTTTTATGAGGTTATTTGTAATTTTAAGCATTAGTGTCAAAAATTATAGATTTACAAAAAGTAGTAATAATGTAGTTTCATCTTATGGCAGAATAATACCAGAACTTGTCAGCTTACCAGCAAGTTTTCAAACTGTGCAAAAGTAATGGCAATTGGAGTTGTACGAGATCTAAGATCCATAAGTTCTGGATAGAGCTTAGATTCTCCTTGGGTGAGAAATAACACAGGATACTTGTTTTGCTTATGCCGAACCCTGTTAGAAAAAAAAAGTCTGCAAGTAGCAAATGTGTGAAAAAGCAGGGGAATTCAATCTTACTGTTTGAGGAGTATGCTCTTTACTGCATGTTCTTCTAGCTCCTAGCTGGTACAACGAGATGGTACTACAGTTTAGTATCAAACTCTGACAAACTGCTCCAACTGTTCCTTTAGCCACTATTACAGATTAACATACAGCTTAAGGGAAGCTAGACTTCAAGTTGAACTCAGATCCACATCCTCAATGAAATCCTCAAAGACTGTTCAATTCCGTAATTTTCTTCTTAAACATGTATCAGAGTAAAATGAAGATTCATCACAAGAATTTCTAAACATGTTTAACATACAACATCTAACCTTACTAAAGTATAAAGTCGGATGTCATTCCTTACCACTGTACTGGTAACAGATGGAAGCAAAATTTGGGCATTAGTGTGTTACACACTCTTACACACTTGCTTCTTAACCCTTTTATTAGTCCCCTGATTTGGTTTTGTCCTGCCCATTTACCTTTCAGTGGTATTTCATCAGTGCAGTCTCTCATCAAGTGAGATTTCCATAACGCCTAAGGTGCTAAATCGCTTCTTACTACAAAGTACTACAGCATATTGTTAGCTCACATGTATCCCAGCTGTTTGTTCCCCAGTTCAACTCCTACGCCTTTTCTGTGCCCCAATACCTTCAATATGACATCACACAAAAGGAAAGCAAACCACTTAGACCTCTTCTGTTGTGACAAGAAAGACTGAAGCATTCAGGAAGGCACTTGACAAAAATATTTACTTTGACTTTGTTCTCCTATTTTATTTTTGGTACAGCTCAGATGGCAAGGTGCTCTTGTTTCAATTCCCAACTACTTTGGCATCCAAAGTTTAGGGCTAATCAAAACATGTGTTAGTTGTTTCCTGTTGGGTATTGTTATGTCCAAAGTAAATTTTACCAAATTAAAAACAAAAAAAAAAAAGAAAAAAGAAAATACAGTATTTATCTCTTATTAACTTACATTGTACAAATATCTGCATTGAAAGAAGAAAATACAATTCTTCTTCTTCCAGCATTCATCAAAACAGTTTTTAGAATAATATCTAGAAAGAGGTTCATATCAAAGTAAGTTGACAAGTTGCCATCCCACTGTCCATCCTAGAAAAAGAAAAGACAAGTTTCAGCCATTTAAATTAATGCTTACTAAAACTGTTTTAACCAGCTTTAACCCCAGTCAGCAACTGGTCTCTCATTCAACCTGAGCAAAATGAGAATTCAGTTTGCCAGTCTGAATACAGAACTCACTCATTCAATCTACTGAATGCTAGCTACAGCTCTACAGGATGGACAGTCTGTGAGGTGCAGCTGAATTCTAGCAGCAGTAAGATTCACTGAAAAATTCACAGTCTTCTCATCCAAGGACAGAGTTTCTAGGAAGCCTTTTCCAATTTTGCAAGCACAAAGGAACTCCATGAGAGATCACTAAAACCTATTACAGGTATTTTCTACTGCTATTTCTAAATATAAAAATGCAACAATAAGATTTGTAGAAATAAATGGGATATCCTTTGTCTTCGACAATAGCAGGTACCAGCGTTTCTGCAGCTGACCTGTCTCTGAGAGCATTAGCATGTCTCCATGCATATGGACTTCCACCTACCGCTCTACTTAGTTTCTTTTCCCCACACCAGGGTTCCAGTTCTAGCCTTGACAACCGTTTCCTTCTAGAGCGAGCACTAAGCAATCCAGCTGAGTCTGCAGTACTGCTGGCTAGACGGAAAAAGTTGCTTGTTATCACTGCACCATGTTGTAGCTGCTCCTGCACCGGGCCAGAAGAGCTTCAATTTCTTGTCACTTTTCCCAGGTATAGCATGCCTGACCCTTTTTACAGTCGATGGGTTGCAACAGGTCTTCTACTAGAATCAGTCTGAGCTGCATTATGAACTCAATCCTATAAATACTTCCTATTGTTTTAACAGAAAGTTTGTTCACTTGCTAGAGCAGTGCTATTATACTCCCAGTTTTAAAGATAGTGACATAAAAAAAACCCAGAACAAAAATTATGCCTTTGTTTGCAGCTCAGAAATTGCCACGTCAAATTACAAGCTTTAGCCATGAGAATGGCAAAGTATCAAAGTAAATCACATGTACATTTACTTACCCTTTGTTGGCAGATCCATTTTATTTCTATGTTGAACCCAACATCTTCAGAAACAGACTCCAGGACCTGAAAAAACTTCATTATGAAGGGACTCCACAGCAAAGGAGGACAATTAAGCACTATGAAGGTAATCACTGGGAGAATACATTGAAATTTAATGCCAATGGGGTCTAACAGTAGAATAAAAAACCCTGGTTTTAAGACTTCACGCAAGATATATATACACTCTTTTCTACTTCAGTTTTAAAGTTAGGATATATATAAAAATGGATAAAATCTTAAGGATAAAATTTTGACAAGGTACAAATGCAAGTCAATTCACCTTAACACGTATGAGAAATGCCCCATTTGTACTCCTAAAGAAGAAATGTTTTTTACTTCTCGAGGAAGATACTTTTTGCATTCAAAAAAACTTAAGTAACACATAGTCCTAAGTATGAAATCCACAAGCTTGCTATTATGATGATGAGAACAAAAGTATGTGAAATTCTTGTAAAGAATTATTTGTAAGGTGACTTCAAATCAAAAGGTGAAGCTAACAGCTGATGAAATTAAGGAAACATTAGTAGATGATTCTTCAACCCTATAAAGATGACATACCCTTTCTTATAGGAAGAAAATTAAATTTGGGGAATCGGAACAGGTAGAGGAATTGAACCCAAGTAGTTTAGTCTATTACACAAAGTTCTCTATTTTCTGTAGTTATGCAGTAATCTGATTAGACAGTAAAAATATACAGTGGGGCATATGACCTGTAACTTATTGATATTTCGTACATGCTCTGACATAAGTCTATAAATAACTGGATATTAATAATCTCCATAATCCAAATAAAAAGCAGTATTATTGCATAAAACAAGTTCCTAAAAGGCACGTTAATGAACAGTTCAGACATTAGGAAAAACAGTACAGGGGGGGCAAAAGGTATAGTAGTTCTAGAAAAAAAACACTGTAAATGATTATCAAACTATATTTGGTCAAGAATTGTCAGTTGTTTCTGTGAAAAATAAACCAATACAAAGCCCAGAGCTGGCAAATAGTCATAAACGGGAACATTCTAGAAACTCACTTAACATTTCTCTGTGTCTCGCTCTGCTAGACAGCCAAGAGTATGTGATGAGCTGCCAAAGGTCACATTTTTTTTTCCAAAGTTAACAAACAATAGTTGATGCATTCAAATGCAATGCCCAGGTGTTCACCAGCTGTAAAAGTGAATGTATCCTAAGCTATAAAACTTGAGTTCATGAATTAAGAAGTTTGAAAGATTAAGTGCTGAAAAGGCTCTAGTGGCCAACAATAAAGCCTACGTTCTCAGTGCCAGAATTGATATCAGAGGCCTAAAACCAAAAATTAGTATCTCTTGCTATGTGTGCTAAGCTGAAAGAAAAACGCATGTTTTCATGTTCCACAATCATCATCTCTATTGCACCTATATTCACTACTTACTCTCTGCAGAGAGGGAAATGGCTGAGTCTCAAAAGCAGAGTTTTCTTCTTCTTTAAAAGATGCTGAAAAGAAATACAAAATATTGAATCCAAACAAATAAGAGCACTGCTAATCTCAGCAAGAAGAGACTGGCTCAAAGTCAAAAGGCCTTTAGGAGTAAAGAACGGAATTAGGTCTGTCTTTTGATTAACTAAGCCTTCCCTCTAACACCAACATACTCCAACAATGGTGTTGGCAATTCCTGTTTTGCTAGTGGGAAAATTTTTTGACCCTTATTAAAAGCCTTGCCAGAATATTTATCAGAAACTGCTTCTCCTATCCCTCATCCGTTCAGTTGGTGAATCACATCCACTAGAAGCAGCCTTGCCTGTCAAGGCTCATTATTTATTTTATCTTTTCCCACATAGATAGGATGTGTGAGATACTTTTCCAGTTTGCTGTCCCTATAAAGGTGATGAATTAAGGCCAAAAATTTACAGCACTAATAAGACAGCCTAAAGCAGTTACCAAAGTTCTTGTTAGCAATTCTGAAGGGCTGCCAAAAAGGTACAGTTAGAGAAGCGTAAGATGGAAACATTAGTGGCAATTTTGTTATGAATGTTCATAAATATATATTTATCTGTGCATTCACCTTCTACCCTCCTGTCCCCTCTTCCCAAGGGAGTAACTTCTGTCCAGGTATTTACTTCCCAGCAAAGAACTCTACAGCATGCACAAAATTAAAGTAACTACATAAGCATTTAGAAATGTTCAAGAAGCAGCCAAATGTGATTAGGACAAGTGACTGCAACCACATAATATATATCACTACGTGGTAATAAACAAATCTCAAGACTCTTGCAGAGTAGTACATACCATTGTGATCTTTTACTTTCAGGGCAGTCACGTGAGCCAGCTAAACAGCATAAGAAGAGTAAAATTAACAAATACTCAACCCATAAAGATCTTACTACATGTAAAATATAACTAATTTTCCTGGTTATGTTTAAAGGTCCATTGTAGACACAGTTTCAGTAATTTGTAAAAGAATAAAGGAAATCCTACTACACACCACAATTTTCTTTCAAACTTTAAAACACAAAGATTCCAAGGAAAGCTCAAAAACAAACTGAAAATGTTCTTGCTGAGAATACAGAAGACACACTCAACGGTAGAAACACACATAATATAATTTAACATTAACATGTGAAGAAGTCTGAACATTAAACCCTTGTCTGACAGATGTTAGACTCCGTGTTTCCAATCAAGTGCAGACAGAGAGCCAACAGCGGTTTTATAATGTAGTCACATACTGAGACAGAACCAGGCCAGGCATAGGGCCAACTCCCTCGCTCCATTCAAATTCTCACTCCACAAAAAGGAAGAGACAAGTAATTTTAAGTAAAAAGAAACATATAATTCTTGGACTAGCCAAGTGCTTCCTTGACTGAGGACAGACACCTCAGCTGGGTCTTCAGTGGCCCAGACTCATCCTCTGACCCCCTTTTTATGTAGACAGGGCACTTCTGTTCAGAAGATACAGCGATACCCAATTAAATAAAAACAATCAATTAGTTCTAGCCAGTTTGCCCAATCCATTGAATCACAGACCCTCTACACCTCCACATGCACCTCCAAGGACTAGTTCAACATAAATCTAGATCTTCCTAGTTAACAGGGAAATATTTGAAAATTAGAGAGATTTTGTGACAGTTCATCTTTCTTCTTCAACAAAGACTCCAAAGCATTGGCTTTCAATGAAGCCTACCACCACTTTCAAACTTTCTTATTTTTTAAAAATTATCAATGTTAGCATAATGATATGGATGTACACAAGTTGTTAGACCATCTTTCTAGAGATATAAGTAATGAAATTTATTCAAGTTGTAATGATGGTGCAAAAGTACTGTTCTTGGAATTAGCTACTTGTTCTACTTTCAGAATTTTTAAAACTTGTGCTCTCCCAAACTATCTATAGTTACTCCAAAAAAATCTAAGCTTCATATGCCATTTGAAGTTCTACACATAGTATATCTTACTAGCAAAAGTAGTACCTTCAATAACTGCAGCTGATCAAACGTGAGTTCTTTGACTGCAATCTCAAACAGTTCCAAAGGCTCTGTATCCAGTTTCTTTGAAGAGAAATAATATATAATTAAGCATCACTGAAAACTACAAAAAAACCTACATGCTTTTAATATGGTAACATTAAAGGCAACTAATTTTTAGTCTTTTATTGATGAAGATACAAGCGATATCTTATTATAATACGAGTAAGATGATCAGTTTTCAGGAGACACCATAGGCACTCAGGAGCATAAAATAGGTGTCAGTTTGAAAAAACAGGATTTGGTCTTTCATGCAAGTCAGAGGCGTCAATGTTCTTTCTTCAGAAAAGGTTAGCACATTTATTCTGTAAAACTTGATCAGTTAATGCATTCAGGAAAAAAGTCTGCAAGTAAAGAAATGCATTTAAAAAATACTCCGAGGCATTTCAGTTTATTATTGTCTATCCAACCTCTCAGAAACTAACAAAAAAAGACAACTGTCCTAGTAAAACTGAGACACACACACCCCGCTGAGAATCACACTAACTCTCCCTCAAAAAAAGAAACAACCAGAAGTTCTTACTCTGACAGTCTAAAGGATTCCCAGAAGTGCTACTGAATATAGCGGAGTTGTCTGCATTTTTCTTCCCCACTGTAAATTAAAAAAAAAAGCTAAAAAATTACTACACTGTAGGCTTGAAGAGTCTCAAACCATGCACCTGAAATGCTGTTGGTGCAACATCAAAAGGAAGAACTCCACGTCCCTGCTATACTTTATGCACACAGTAATGTTGCATATTTATTCCCATTCCATCCCTTCATTCCCCAGAATTATTTCTATGACAGCTTGGCATTTTAGTTTCTGGAACGGTCACATTTAAAGATAAAATACAGTTATCATCTTTACCTTTTTCATGGCCATGCAACATGTAAGATCATGGTATACAATAGGCACATGATCTTTAGAAAGATGTACATCAAATTCCACATATGCTGCTCCCTACAGAAAATTGAAAAACACACAGAACAAAACAAAAAAAATTAACTATTTATGCACAAGGACTACAGAACTGCAGACAAGTTACCAAGTATTCACAGGTCCTGGACATCAACCAGAAGTTGAATGCAACTGGCTGTTGCCAGTTAAATCATACTGTGACCGAGATTATTGGAAGGAATAAGTGACCACTTCAATCACAGAATTTAAGCACCTGAAGCTAATATCTCCCAAATTGAGATTCTCATCTTAGGATTCCAAGTCTTCACTGTAGCAAGCACTGAAACAAAGGATTGTTTCATTCTACCAGCTCAGCTCCCAAGTCTCATTTTTGGACACCAATTTGCTCAGCAGTCCCTCAGAGAGACCTTTGCCACCTGAGAGTACGCTGACGGACTCCAGCAGAGCCAAAATGTTACTCATTTGTTCAAAATTATTCCAATTCTATGTCTCTGCAGGGTTGAGATTAACATTTTCCCTGTATTACACCACCACCAGAACATATTAGATGGAAGTTTGGGGGGTGGTTTGAGGAACTTTGGAATGAGAGTCTAATCTAGCTATTACTTCTCTTCCTATCTCTCAGGGAATTTCCACGGTGACTCGTATCAGTGCAGTTACCATTCATTGTATTGAATCATGGACATTAAGCATAGAAGCCAAGCTAGTTTTAACTATACAGGTACTATGTGCATGCAAATGTGCATACGTACATGACTAGCAGCATTCCTCAGAGAAGCAATGGTGTTCTCTTGAACTTTAGCAAGTCTGAAATAACAGCAAAGAAAAAGTTTTTGTTAGATGCAACATAGCGCAAAAGTCCATTGAAACAACAGAAATACAAATCAGAAGTCTTTCTTTTAGAGAACACTCACATTTGATATCGAAGAGACTTAAATGGTTATGGGTTATCACTTTTTATTTTAAACTGACTGCTTCCTCAACTGATGTCACTGAATTAAAATGCAAATGAACTTACTTAGCTGTTGTTGTAGAATTTCCTGCTCCCCTGTGTCCAACATCTAAAGTTGTTCTTGGTTTCCAGTATTTTGCATAGGAAGCCTTCATATCACAAGCGTATCCCTGGATCGGCTTAATAATTATGTAGTCCACTACAAGAAAAATACCAATGCTTCACATGTCCATAGATAACGCATGACTGTGAGTAAAGTTATCTACATCAGTTTGCATCAACTGTACCTCTAACTTTTCCAATTGTCTTCCTTGGATTTCTGCTCATAATAGCAAGTGT
>NW_009602877.1:0-24851 GCF_000690535.1 Cariama cristata | reverse complement strand
TCTTTCCGAGTTCTGCAATTGTGGATGACAGGAGGCAGGCAGAACCTACATGACCTGGGAGCACATCGCCTTGTACTACTTTCTCACCTAAATCTTCCTAAAAATAAAACAAACAAAAAACCAAAACACCTACTGTTATATGTAGGTAAGAATTCTAAACAAACTCTGATGTAACAGAAATTTCTTGTGTGTTGCAGAAACACTAATTTCAGGCTAAGAATTGTTTAATGTAACAGTGTGTTGCCAGTTACTCTCCGGAATATGAAATTGTTGATGGAAATTTACAAAACTCTTGTACATTTGTCTTTGAAAACTCTTAGATTTGATAAGCTTTTCAGCTCAAAATTGCATGCATGGAATAGTCTGTCTTCTAAAAAGCCCAAGTCATGTTTAAACAAAGATGAACTGGAATAATATATATGCTGAAAATAACTTTGTATTCATTTGTAGGGAAGAAGGAGGGCAACTAACATGCAGAACATGCACTTGACCATAGTCAAGTTCAGGAACTACGCAGCCACTTCACAATTATGAGCATAAGTGATCTTAAGGGCATTTTGAGACCAAAGAGAGAATGCTTAAAACTTTCTTCTGTATAAACAATATGAAGAGACAAAAGTTGTCCTCTTTTAACAGATGTATTAGTGAGAATCTGCAAATATCCAGTTTTAATGTGTACTAGTTAGTTCAGAGAAATCTCCTTTGTTTATAACTTAAAAATTATGATCAAATAATTGTAACTAGTTCATATACACGTTGTTCAGGTTCAAGAAGGATAAGCAAAACTTAGTTCTGCTAAAGGATAAAAATCAAGCCAACCTAACTACATGCAGTAGTGCACCCTAAGATTTGAGTCCAATTTGTACTGACTTCTAAATAAGCAGAAAGTGCAAAACTTTCTGTGCCATACCAAGAAGACTCCACAAAATCTTTCTGCAAAATGGGGTAGTAGCCAACGGTCTCAACTTGTTTATACAAATCTAAAAGATCGACAATATCAGGCATCAGCCCTACCCCAACAGTGAAATCTTCATGGTAATTGACCCCAACTCCCAAAGGCAGACTGGAGTTGCTCCTTAGTGGTAAAGACACATACCTCAAAAAAATCAAAGATTAATTCCAAGTTATCAGGCTCCATGGTTTGTATTGTGTATTCTATCCATCGGTCTGGCTGCAAAGCATAACCACAGTCTGGCTGAGAGTGTCGCCATTTAAATTCGTTGTTGCTTATTAAGGAGAACTCCACAGTGTTTGCCATTTTCTGAGGGACAGTAGGGGATGTTTTCTCTTGGCCCTCTTCATCATCCTCATCTTCCTCTAGGCCTTCCAGAGTCAATTTTACTCTACTCAACCAGAAATCCAAAACAAATGGTTAAGTCACAGGAGGGTCTTTGGAAACACCAACAAATTAGAACACAGCTTGAGCAGAAGCTCATACAACGCAAGAACTGTTCTGAACACCACTGTCTACAGCACAGCACTGTATGCAGCAGGCCCTTGCAAGAGTCAGAGTTAGCAGCTGTTGTCCAAATCTTATTTCAGTCAGATTTGAGTGCTCAAGTCACTTCTAAAACTGGAACTTGGGTAAATGTGAAAACTGTACTAGCGGTCTGAGAAGCTGCACTCCACCAAACTAACGATTTGAGCTGCCAAATAGACAGCCTTTCTCCACAAATTGATACCCATAATGCCAAAAAGGCTAACAAAAAGCACTGAAAATAGCAGTAATCATCAAGATCAATACCTGCCTGTTAGTGGCTGCTGCTAAGCACACACACACAACTTTTTAATTCTCTCTGAACACTGATAAGGCAGATAAACTTATCCTATTAGACATAAATAGGATAGCCGGAAGTAATTAGTAAGGCCCTTGAGAAATCCTAAATGATCATTTAAAAGTAAACTGAACGCAATTTGTGAAAAATCCTGGACTGAGAAAAATAAGCCTCTCTATAAGACTCAGAATTCATTATTATACAGAGCAAACCTTCCACACAGAATGAATTATGCCAGTGAGAGAAGCATATATGAGTAATCCAAATCCCTTTCTGAATCACCTAGACAGCAGATGGGATAAAGAGTTATAATGTAGTTAGATGCCAATTCACTAGTAAAACTTAAGTCGTATCTTAAAGAAACAATTACAATCATAGAAATCCTTTACACTAAGTCCACATTCTTAGTGCCCTCATAAAAAAAAAAAAAAGAATTTACAACACAGATGCTCCACAAACTTGAAAAATGACACTGTCATAGCAAGTGACAGTCACAAAAACTACCTGGGCAGATCTAACTTTTTAGGCAGAACATGGAAAACAGTATCGAGTGAAAGCATCCAGCTTAACAAGTCTGGATTTCAACCACCTAATTTAGACAAGGGTCAGGCTTCAGAAATTGCTCGCTCTCTCTACCTGCTATAACACACAAAGAAAAATTGCAAAGCTCTAGAGAAAAGGACGTAAGTATTAACTGTCATTGAAGACTGTTGTATTAAATAAACTTTTCCCTCATCAGAAGAGTCGGAATTGTGGGGGAGAGGGGAAGGGATCTAAAAAATAAATCAATAAAAAAATAAAAAAATCAAGTGTCAGACCATGAAAATAAGGCACACAGTACAGAATTAACTCCCAAGTTAACTGAGTGATCTGTAAATCACAGAGAGAGCAAGCTCCAGACCCCAGAAATTCAACAGGGGAAGGAGATCAAACACTCGGGGCAATAGCACAGTCCTCAAAACATCAGGACTAAGATACCTACTTCTGTCAGTCAACTGTATAGTTATAATGCTGCCTGCTTTTTGAGACACCTCTGCAGATAAAATCATCAAACTGATCTAAATAGCAACAGAAGTGATTAGAGAATGCTATTATCTCCACCATCCATGTTGACTGGAAATCTGTAATGCCAGTGGAGAATTAACCGTATATTAAATGGAGAGGGCTGTTTACTTTGGCAAGCAGAAAAAGTAGTAAGCAATAAAAACCCTGGAAGTCGCCTCCCTTTCCTTTTC
Source organism: Cariama cristata (assembly GCF_000690535.1). Taxonomy (NCBI): domain Eukaryota; kingdom Metazoa; phylum Chordata; class Aves; order Cariamiformes; family Cariamidae; genus Cariama; species Cariama cristata. Next base: position 21,841 of record NW_009602877.1, on the reverse strand, counting down.
CCCAACTTCCACTTCTATTCTGCTCTTTTCAAGAAGAAAAAAGAATGAATGAGAAAAATCTCTGAAAGTAACAAAAGAGAACTACTTAAGAACACTACAGTTCCAGCCAAGCAGCAGGAAACACTAAGGCAAGTATGGAATAAGTATTTGTGAAAGACACCCATTATCTACTGCTTAAGTTTCGTTATCGCATCTGCTTTATACATATCTAATAGCTTCCTAACTATCAGAAAGGCAAGAGCTGAAAAGAATTAAGTCAGCAGTGAAACTAGAAGTTTTGTTTGACTGTTTGTCTTCCTCTGTTAAAACAGAAGAAATTTTTGACACTACATTAATAATGAGGTAACTGAAACACACCACTGATTTAATGTTATCACCATATTTTTACAAAGTGCTTAAATACTTGGAAATTGGCCTGACAGAATCCCCTATTAGCAACCCAAAATTAATTTAAAGGCTACATTAAGTAAAAAAGTAGTAGTGCCAATTAACACGAGAGAAGTTGCAAACTGAGATGAGCAGGCTCTTACCTAAACCGTGATGTTTTAAATTTCTTCTTAGATATCACTACAGGCGGTTTCTCAGAATAATGCAGACGTAGTCTTATTTCTGTTTGACATGTCAACCACCCAGCATCCACAGTTTCAATACCATCTATCAAAAATTAACAAAAAGTAGAAGACACTTTAATAACTTACTTTAGGGAGACCTAGACAGCTTAACGCACAAAAGTGTAAACACAGTTCCTCTGGCACCAACTTCCAGACAACCCCCCCTTTCAATAGTATTTCCAGGGCAACTGTTGAATGCATCCTTTCACCTGTCTTTTCTGAACTACTCAGAACAGAGAACAGACACTGCAGTGGTTTGCTGGCTTTTAAGGGGATTAACTAGGAACAATGATCCTTGCCAGGTTCACATGTAAACTGTCTGCAGGAGAGCAGTAAGTATTCCAATGTTCATTTTATTTACGGTATCAAGCTCTAAGTTAAGTCTCCAAAGGTAGATGTAAAACATTCCCTTGTCCCGGGAGCTCTCAGTACATGGAGTAACACCGACAGAAACTCTGAAGACTCAAATACAACATAGGGCTCCCTGTTTCTACTGAGATACAGGTGTCAAATTAGCTCATCATCATCAATGCCAGTAAAGCAGTGTAAGTCTGCAGGACAGGATACAGCAAGAGATGCAACGGAGAAACAAAGCATAGAGGAGAATCCTCAACCTCACCATCAGGACAAGGAAAGCCTACAAGCAGGACGGCCAGAGAGCACAAGGTGCCCGACCAGGTGCTGAAGCAGACCCTGTAGTTTAGAAGAATTCCTAGCAAAACCTATCATTTGATGAGGATATGAAGAAAAATGGAAAAGCTTTAAGACAAGGTGTTAGAGACACGGCAAAGAGTTACCTTAGGCGCTACAGGATTGAGCATTAAGTGAGAGGTGGGTTAGAACTGCCAAAAACGAGACATATGCATGCACAAGAACACAAGGTTTGAGCTTATGAGAGGTTTTGGCAGTTATGTGCCTAACTGAAGAGGCAGATTGTGTACATTTAGTATAAATGATAACATTTTTCTAGGCACGAAGAGTTTATTCTAAGGCTAGGTTTTAAGAGAAAGCTAAGTCTATTCTGTATTTCCAAAAATACATGCTCATGATCTAAAGTTCACAAATTTCAACCTTTAACACCAACACACTGATAATATTTCACTTCTTCCTAGCAGTCTTTTATTAACATTAGAAGTGATTACAGCCCGAGTGTGAATTCACAAATGCTGCATACAACAATAACCCTATAAGCAAACAATCACTTACAAGCAATTCCTGTCCAAACTTAGCATTTCAAATATTTTTCAACTACAACACTTAATGTTGTTAAAATTAAATATGTGGTAAAGAGTAAAGGCCAATATATCTCACTTACTACGGATTCCAAAGTATCCATCGTCAATAGTAATTTCATTTTCTAGAATTAAAAGGAGGGGAAAAGAATGAAACAAGCTAATTAGTATTCACATTATAAAGAATCATTGCCAAGTTAAATTAATTCTACTTTTCCACTTCGCTTCTAAAAAGTATATCTAATAAAAAAAGCAGGAAAACTGAAATAGACAAAGAATAAGCATGTTTATTGCAACCTTCTATAAAGCTTTTTCCCAATTTATGCTTTTTCTTAGTTTCTGCAAGAAAAACCAATCAACACACAAAATGCCATAAGATGTTTTACCTAAAGTAACCTGAACTGAGAAAAGCAAGAAGGTTGCACAATTTCCTAGTTTGCTGCAGTATTTTGCCGATATCTACATCCTACCAGAATCTAAGACGCTTTTCTTGTTAGTGTCAAAGACATTAAAGTTTCTTGTAAACATACAAGAAAGCCATCCTCCTGCACATTTATAGTTAAAGCTTCTACACCAATTTAGTCACAATTAAAATGCTTATTCTGCCCACGTGACAGAAACCAACCTAGGGTGAAATATTCAAAACATTCATTTCACACTTACTTTTATCCTTACCCTCTCCAAGTTTTAATAACTGAAATTTTAAGGCACTACATAAATTCACCGGCCATCAACAGAATTGCAATAGTCTAAACAAGCTATACATTTCTCAAAACATAAGTCTTAACAAAATTTTGTCTCTACAGCCATTAATCCCATTTTTTTCTAAGAAGAATCATGGGCCTGCCCTCAATTTTTAATAACCCCAGGCAACAATTTAGGATCGTTAATGACCAAGTGCTAACATCCTGGTTTTGCTGCATTTTCTTAAAGACTACTTAAGAAGCATTGAGTATTACTGGGGGGTGGTGGGGGCGGGGATCCTGTTTGGAATGAAGTTATCCAAATTTACAGATAAAGTCTAGACCCTAACAGAGGGTAGGCTGCTTCCCTAATCAACTACTGACAAATACAGAAACATAATCTTGTTACAGGAATAGAAACACAACTAATTAAATTGAAATATATTTTAAAAAAAAATAGGGGTGGGGGGGCATGATCATGGTACTGTTCATGATTAACAAACAGTTTCTTTAATACCAGCTTCTTTCTAAAAGACATTTTCTCATCGCATCAGAAGGCATTTAATAGATGTGAACTCCTAAGTGTGGAGGAAGTAACATTCTTCATACCCTAGAAAAGACAGCGCCATCCCATAGCAGCATAAAAGATCTAAATTACAAGCTACATTCAAAGGTTATTTCAGTCACTCTTAAAAAGCAAACTTTTTCCCTGTTTAGAAGAGCATTAGCAATTTGTATGCAAGTCTGCATGCCACCTTTTATTCCAGCAAAATAAATTTCTGCTAAATTGCCAGGTAAACAAACTCACTCATGTTTCTATTTACATTAATCCATTTACTTAAAGAAGCCTAATTAAGAATTTTTGCTTTAAAGTTTTATTAATGAAATAGTAGTTAAATAAAAACAGCAGTGACTTCACACCCTCCCCCTCCCCACATTTTCTCTGAAAAAATATGGATCCTTAGTCTCAAAGAATTAAACTTAGAGAAAATTATTACAATTCCAAATTAATAAAAAAAGAACCCAACTCATATAATCTTAAGGATGGCAGCAAAGAATTTCACATCCACTCCATTTTTAAGCCACTTATTTAGACATATATTTTGAGAGTAAGGCCCATGTTGTGCAAAGAAAAAGTTTATGCCTCCAACACATTAATAAATTTAACTATTTTAAAACTATAGTTATCAATCCCTCTAAACCAATGTGCAGCATATTAGCAATCTTATGCATATGCCTCAAACAGATGCAGTTGATGCCCATACCTAAAGGGGTAATTGATCTTGGTTGTAGATGAGTCTCCCACGTGTGAACTATGACTTCGCAGGGACCATCGATAGTCTGTAATTTAAAAGTTAAATGTCTGCAATAATTTCTTTTGTTATATCTGATTCTCTACCCATGAAGCTGTTCGGAATGGTTGTGAACTAAACTTGCAGATTTAAGAAAGAAAAAGAAGAAGGGGAAGAAGAAGAAAGAGAGGGGCGACAGAGAGAGAGAATGAAAGAGAAAGAAAGAAAACAGAACAGGCTTGTTTCTTACCCCTGCAACTGCTGATGACGCTATCTGATGCGTCAGGTATACATATGACCAAACTTGTGACAAAGTCTGACAGGGTGGAGAAGTTACACGGAATTATTAAATCTTCATGGCTTACAGCTACTCCACTGGACTACTTTAGTTCCCTTCTGATAGCAAAAAATGGAAGTGTCTCCAAACACATTAAGTGTGCTTGCTTTTTTCTTAAGATACTACAGCAACAATTTCTGAAAAAACATATCCCACATCTCTAATTCCAAACAGCACCCAGCATCTACTCATGCAGTTAACAGTTGTACGGTGCGTTCTCCCTCAAAATTTGCCTGACTAGTTCAAAGTCTATAAAACATAGTTATTTCAGTTGTGGTACAGAAGAGCAAATTATTTACCACCTAGTTAAAACATAAATAGTCGATCCCATCAGCCAGCAGTGAAGCCCCTGCAGCCTATTCCATTCGGAGCAGGATAAATTAAGATTCTTTCACCAAAAAAACCCCCCATTGTCCCTCAAAAGACTACATTTCTTGACAAACATAGCCAAGACTCGGATAGATAATCAGAACAGTAACTCAATCTCCTCTTTCAGAACAATTTACTTTTGAAATAGCTTTCTAGGTTAAAGCTTTTAGGTAACCACTGGCTAACAACAGAAAGAACGTGCCCGATTCCCAGCTCTGTCACCCTAACAAGTTTCCCTTAACATTGCGTGGTTGTTACTATCAGTCATAAGAACCACTACCAATCAGCTGCAGAGTTTGTCATCTGGGTGTTTTGGGCCTAAACTCTTATTTCCAAAAAGACTTGCTACCGTCGCCAGAGTCACTTAAGCTTCAATGCCAACTTGTCCCAGTACTTCAGGTTCTTGTTTAAACAGGTTTCAGATCAACAGGGGCATCCAGAGAAGCTTCAAACTCATGAGTATAATTACACACTACCCTAATGCTTTGTTACCTTACAGCTCACTGACTAAATTCTTTAGAAGCAGATGGGATTTCCTGACATATATCAAACACGTTTCATCTACTATGCTTTTGGATGAGTTAACAGCAAACGTCAAATATTTAGGAAGCATTCAATAAGATGGGTTTGCTCTGTGAGTCTTAGCCAAAAGCAATTCAATTTTTCTAATGAATTCAGAGGCATCCATACTTAAGGGTCATGTCAGAATAAAATACATATGCTTAAAGTTACACTTTGAAGATAGAATGCAAATAAATACAAATAAGATGATACTATTGTTTTCAGTTTATTCCTGTTATAGGGCAGTTTTAATTCCCATCTTCTCACTGCTGCCGCAACGATCACTCTTACGGACTTCTAGAAAAGGAAATAAGGAGAAATTTCTTCCCCCTTCTTTCACAGCAGACCCACACCTGCATGTCACCACCACTTGCGCTTCAGTCTGTGAAGCCGAAACCTGTGTTTGCCCGCAGGGCGGCTGCCGTCTCCCACCACCCTGCAGGCCTGCAAGCTCTCCAGCAGCGACTCCCATCAACACACACAGAGCCTGGGGAATGTAAGTCTGTCCTGAGCTGTTTCCTTCAAAAGGTAAGCAAAGGTTTGTCCTTGTAGAAACCCCCAACATATTGTTTTAAAATACCAACACTAGTTTGTTTCTTACACTACTGTAATTGTACATTTTAATTTTAGGTTCTAAACTTATGAATGAGAATTTGAGTAACATTATCCCAACAATAAGCACAATACACTGGATATGTTTAGCAAAATTTCATCCCCTGAAAGAAATACAGTGGGCTGATTATGTACTTAATCCCAGGAACCCTCAATGCTTTCCATACTAAGAAGAGCCAAGCAAATCTACCTGGAAAAAAAGGGGAATGGATTAGAGAACAGGCACAGACATGACTGAGAGCCCTCTCGCACTCCCTGCTCAGACCGACTGTGTGTTTACAGGCATTTAAATAATGTTTTAATTACATGTAACAGAAGCCATTGTTACAATAAGGTTAAAATACTGATGTAATTTCAGTGGCATACACTGACCACAATTGAACAGCCCAGTTCAGACCAGCCTGTAGCCGAAGTAAATGATGTGTCATCAATATTCCTAGTATGGTAACGTTACCTAAAAAGTCAGCCTCTGCTAAGACAGTCTTCAAAGGGCACCGATTCAAATGTCACATCAAGCATCCCAGGGAGCAGCACACTGAGACTACAGAAAGTGGCACTGTATGGCATGGATCCCTCTCTACCAACACAGAGATTTTTTTCTGTTTTTAAAAGCAAATACATAAAAATTATGTTGGTTGATTTGCATTTCGCTGAACATCTGATGCAATTTAAAAGCTCTTAGAGGACATTCAAGAATTTTCTTTAAAAATCAAGTCCTGTTACATTGCCAGAAGCTGGGGCGCCCCCCAGTAGTCATTAGACACTTTTGATATTAAGGGTACAATGCCTATGTAGCATAACGCTCCAGAGGTTCAAAGTAGTCGGAGGCGCAATCTGCATGAAGTGCTTGGGTGCTCAGTACAATTAAAAAATGACAGCACTTCTGTGGATGTTCAAATCATAATTTAGGAAGCCAGTTCTAAACTTCCTGATCCAAGGCAACATAAGAGAGTGGTGGTGGTGGTGAATCTTAACGCCAACTGCACTTTACTTCTTAAAACTATGTTTCAAGAATATTAATCTACTTCAAGAACATGAAACTAGCGCTAAATGAATCAGACTTAATTGCTGATTCCTGACAAAAATATCTCTGAATTTGTGCACCATGGAAGAGACAATGATTAAGCACAAACCCAAGCAACCAACCAAAGCCGTTCAGCCACTGCAACTAACTTTGCAAGGCAACAGCACATGTAAGTCACCTCCCAGGAAGTCCTGAGCTACAACAGAGATCTTACAGCTCCAGCATTTCCGATAACAGTTTAACACACAACCTGCTATGTCACTGCAGTCATGGCAGAGGTGTTCCTTTGTTATTATCAGGTTAACCATGGGTTATTAGTCCAGCAAAAGCTTTCCTGAGACACTCAATTATTAAAGAAATCAGAGTCTAAACCTAAGTTTCACCTTTATTACTATACTCCAGGCACTAAATGGATCTGATTTATTTACATTTTAGAAAATTAAATTTAAGCCTCCTTTGAAACCTCTATAATTAAGCAATATTCTCACAAGTGTGAAAAATGTTCACCAATCCAGTTTTAAAAGTTCTGCTACATGCACGGACAGCTTAGTTATTTCACACTTTCCTTGAAAGAAATAACCCTAAACTTGCATGCTTACTTACTGTTGGAAAAACAAACACAGAACACAGCTTAACAAAATAAGGTATGTATTTACCTTACTAAGGTTTTAAAATATGCAGCATGCAAACAATACGTATAAAAACATTCTGCTAAAACATATGATATACAGAAGACTTAAATTCCAGACAAGAGGGTTTTGGTGTGTCTTCCTCCCCAACAAATAGAAGGTATGTGCTGAATAAAACATGAGAAGATTCTCACAGTAAGGTAACTGGTACTGGCCTATGTTTAACAAAAGAACAAACCTCAAGCAAAATAGTTTAAATTACTGTCTTATTTCATCAAGTGTATATATTAACTTTTTTTTTCAAATGCTTAAGATGATTCTTATGTTACCATTAAAATGTTTACAACATAGTAAAAGCTCTTGATATGCAGGAGCCAAGATTTGTACCAATTTTATAGTAAAATGTTCTTTGTATATACATTAATTTATTTGTATTCCTACAAAAATTCTATAAATTTCAATATATTAAGTATATAAAAAAATTATGCTCTATTTACATAACCACAATCATGTGAACACCAAAATGCCTGCTTCAGTGCAAACAAATCAAACTTCACGTGACATCATACTACTCTTCAAGCAAAATAATTTAAAGGAGATCAAATGATGACTTTAAGAGAGGTGAGAAAAATACTTTCCTATTTGTTTTTTTTCCAGAATGTGAACTATTCTATCTGTTTTCACATCCAGTTTGTAGCAATATTTTGGATAATACGAGAATTATTATTTCTCTGTATAAACATGTATCACTTCCAGCTTTGCCACCATGTCCATCTGAAGCATCTTCAAAGATGCAGTTGATATAGAAAGGAAGGGAACAGTGACTTCAGCTGAATCGGTCTTTAGCATGATTTACTCAATTATGTGGTGTCAAATTCATATATCCAGACTTTAACATATATTTAAGACTATACATGTATTCAAATTATCCTACTACAGATCGTGACACAAAATTGCGCTGATATAGAAAGTTACAGTGTCTGAGGGATCATATATCGCAAGGCTATCAAACTTAAGAGATTAATCACATTCAATGCCTAATGTAAAAAAAATTACCGAAATAAAAATATTCAGAGTAATTTAACTTAGAAGTATCTTTTCCTTATCTGAGTTGTTAATGCTAAAATCTTCCATATACTGTCTCATTTGCACTATACTGTGCATTATATTCCTGTTAGAATGAAGCGATCCTGCTTTTTCATTGCTCTCCAAGAAATTTACAGAAAGACTTCTTCAAAAGACTTTATGTTATAAGAAATAAGTCCTGTGCACTTAACAGGTACAGGCTAGACACTGCTAAGTGGGTAACCACGTACCCTGGTAATTCACATACTTTGTTTGGTACGGTGGTTTTCTTTTTTCCTCCTTTTTATATACAGTAGCTCTTTATGCTGGTATTCCATAAAATTTATACTTACCTTGGCAGACTCTGCATCACACGGTACATAAAGCGTGCACGATACAGAGCACCTACTTAGAGAAACACACTCACCAATACAAATGGTAAACTTTTTCAAATGTTAAAACAGAAACTGTGTTGTCTATAAGCACATTTTCTGCCAATCTGTTCTCACTAAGTGTGCTTTTTCTAGTGTGCTATTGCCTACATTTTAAACTTATGGGCACTCATGAAAAATGTAAAAGTCTCACCAGAGCTGCTAGGCTGTAAGAACTGATTTACTTTTGGCCTCAGTTTGACCTCAGAGAAAGAAATCTATTATTGGCCTTCCCTTCTTTTGCCTCAGAGTAACAATTTAAAAGTCAGTTTCAGATTAGACTATTTCACATGCTGTAATGAAAAAACAGAATTGTATTTCATTTAAAATGATTATCCTTCACTGAGATGGTACCTCTGTCAAATATTTTTTCAGTGAAAGAAGGGCTAGTCCAGCTGACAAAAACTTACACGCTCTTGACAGTAATTTAAAATATTTAAAAGATATAGACCTGATGCTTCTAATACTCCTTTGCAGATTTAGCTACAGCCTTCATAATCTCAATTTCAACAAAGAACTAAAGCCCAGGGTGAATAGCTACAGGATATTAATAGAGTAAGAAAGACAGCAAAGATAGCCTTAAATGGGTTATTTCTTACAGTTATTACTTGTTATTAAGAAAAACAGTTAAAGAGTAGCTGCTTATTTTCCCAAGTTAGTCCAACTTTTTTCTGGATGTGGTCCCATCGCTACTCTGAAGAACTTCGCTCTTACCCTAGTACAATTTTTTACCGACCAGTATACTGCCACATATATTCAACTCACATGCAACTTTGACACCAGTACCTGTAAAAACACATCTGTGTCTGTCTCTTGGGTTTCCGTCCCCCCCAAGTCACGCAAATACCTACATACAAACCTAGAGAAAACACTGGGATGCCCCATTCCTTGTTTTCACCCTTTCACTCCAAGAGATTAACATATGTTAATTATGCAGCACAAAAGCTAGTTAATACTTCTCATGCTTCACCAAAAAAATCTGCAGTAATTTAAAAAACTGTAGTAGATTAGGCACATTTAAATATACCTGCTCACACTAACTGTTCTTCCCTGCTATTGCTTGCTTCCATGCTAGAGATCCTTGCCCTGCTTAAGTCCATATTCAATTATAACCATAGTTGTTATAGCCCCACTATAACTAATGAGAACTTCACCACATCATTTAAGCTTTATAATAATATCAGGCATTTCACTATCACTGGAATTTAAAACACTAACACTGGTAAAAGAAAGAAGACAATTTAACAAAAATAATTAAAGTTAACAGCATATGATCATGTATTTCAGAAGTGAACTGCTTGTATTCCACAAGTGTTTTAATGATTCATATGTTGCAATTTAAGATTTCTGTCTAAAAGCTCAAGTTTAACTCAGAAAATCCTTTTTACTTCAAATAAGGGAATTGGATAAGCCAACTTAAAATAGAAAAGGTTGTACATACCTTAGGTTCTAGGAAGTACCCTTTAAAATACCGATACCGAACAGGAACTCCTCTAGGAAGCTCTATAGTAGCTTTCCATAATTGACTGGGGGGGGGAACAAAACAAAACAGTTTCAAAACAGCCTAACAGCTACCTCAGACATACATCTTTCCTAAGTCATATTCTAAAATAAAGTTTAGTGTATTGCTGCAAGGAACGTTTTTACAAGACAAACATGCACAAAGCATAATAAATACTTAGAACTGAAAATGCACTTTCCAATCTACAGATCTGAAGTGCTCTAATGGAGCAAGAATTCTTATTCTCATTTAACAGATGGGGAAAACATGATGAAATAATTCAGGGACTCATCCAGGATCACATAGCAAGTCACTGACAGAATTATAAATACATCCTGCAAGCCCTATTTTCCTGCATCATGCAAACAGCAATAGGCAGGGCACCATTTTAAGAAAACACTGAATTCCTCCACTGCATTTAAACTTTCTTCATGTACACTCATATTTATACACACACAAACTACTTGGGAGTTTTAATGCAACTCTCGTTTTAAATAATCTTCTCCCCATCTCTTTATAGCCACAATATTAACTTGTATAGGTTAAAAAGAAAGTAAACACTATAAACATCTCCTATAACTTGCTGTATAGTTATGGGCCTGAGAATTATCCATATCTTATTCAAAATGTCCACAACTAAACTACTGAAACATGCCAGCCACAACAGTAGAAGCATCATCCATAACTAGAAAAGCATACTCAAGTTAAACATTTTCTTAGACACATTCCTAAGCATTCAAAATGTTCAAGGGCAACAAAAGAAATTCTGAAGAGTTTTACTAACAGCATGTGTAGCTCAATAGTTTTTGGCTTTGAGCTCAAACTCAAAGCCAGAATAAATTTATTGCTCCAGAACTCCAGCTACTTCAAAAGGAATGAATAAAAACCACCAAAAAACCCAACTTACCGATCGTCAGTTTGGAGGACCACTGCAACTTGTGGATTCCAATTTCCCAAAGCACTGCAGCTCCCACATATTGCAAAAACCTCTCCTAAAAAAAACCCAAACAAATAGAAAACCCCCACCATCATTGTTACTCAAGCCTATATGGAATTAATAAGTACACCCTACACAGTCAAACCTTCAAAATATTTTAAACATATACACCAGAATCACCCATCTAAACTCCCTCTTCTCAGTTCAGAAAGGAGTTTTTCCCCCACCCAAAACTACAACAGCGTTTTCTTCACCATCATAAGGATCTCACTGAGAGAGGGACTACTGACCACCTCAGCCCTTAAAAGGGTGGCTTCCAAATCGTCCTGCAATAATATTGTTCAAAAATCTCTGGAAAAGTAGCAGGCAAATTTTCAGTGTAAAATGCTTATTGTGAAGATGACCCTTTTTTTTTTCCTATATACTGTATATTCCTTGAATACAGGTACGTATACACACACAGTACTGAGTAATATACATGTCTAAATACATAATTCTCTAAAATTCACACCAATAATCTAGAAAGTGCAGACAAATAGGAGGTTGCTAGGATTACTCCCAAGACAACAAGCCCAACTAATTTTATTCCTAAGTGGACTAAAATTAATTTTGCTGCTATGCTTTCAGGTTTTTATTTGATATAAAAACATAACGCTGTTACGCCAAAAAACCATGGAATTGTCACTCTCTGTCTATCCTAATGCATACACATACACAGAAAAAAAAGAAAGAATCCAAAAGATTACAACACTATAAGAATGCTTGATTCTGGGATATCCAGGAGTTAAAATTAACATTGCAACTTACCCTTGTTTTTAATATAAAATCTATATGTATATGACTGTAAGGACAACAACAGTGATAAATACAAATGGAAACGACAAATTAGTATTTTGCTTTACACAGTTTCAATCATATTTTAGACACAAGAAAAAAAAAATCTGTTGCAGAAGGAGAAAACGTGAAGTTAAAGTATATTTACTCACCATCTGCTGAATATTTTAATCTTGCTATGCAAAATCTAAGAACCACCAGAGTATTTGAGTAACTTTTAAATAAAAAGTAATTAAAAAAACCCTGAAATTTACTTCAGGCTCTAACATGAAATGCCTAAATGTAAAGTTTCAAACACAGTCACCCTTAAACAAAAGCAGACATAAAGAAGTTCACCTAAAGTAAAATTAGCCCCTTAATTGGTGGGGGGGTGGTGGTGGTGAAGAAGCATTTAAGAAAAAGGCAAGAGTGTATTCAGAACTATCCTGCATGCCTCATCAACAACAAAAGCAAGAAATAAATTGATAGCTGAAAAGTCTGAAAAGTCTGAGAGAAAAAATATCAGTCTTAACAAAAGCAAAATACAAGCATCTACAATGGTGATTGCCTGTTCTCAAACTGGGAAAGCAGGAGCAATACTGTTGGAGCCATGATCATCTGCAGGTACAAAGTAGGCAAGCTATATATAACAAAAATACACTACCTTTTACTAAGCCAATTATCATAGCTAGAACTTCAAAGCCTGAAATAACAGTTTTTAGGAAGTCCTTACGCCTCTAAAATTAAATCTGTTTTTTCCAGTTATACAGGTTAATCTAATAAGAGATGCCACCAGGACTGTTTATATGCCTCCTTTTTTAAACAAACATGTGTGACCATTCAGTGAATACTTATCACTCTACAAGACACAACACACAAAAGGCAACATTTGAACAAGAGGCGCAGTCACCCCTAAACTCACTTCAACAATTACATTGCAAGGCTGAAATCAGGATTTGTAAAATACTGCTTACATTATCCCAGGAAAGGCACAAGTGAAAAGCATAATGAACTGGAAACGCTTTTCCAAAGGCAATTCTAAACTCAGTGGGGTTTGGTTTGGTTTCGTGTTTTAAGCTCAGGGGTCTTCAGCTTCTCCCCGACCCCTTACCAGGGAATCCAATGCTGTTACTGGCAGAGCTCCTTCAGCTACAGCAGAGAGGAAGCTACCTCAAGCCTTCTGTCCCATCTCAAAGCTTGCAACAGCCTCACTGATGTTGCAATCTCTCTGCTTGCGCCAGCTCTGTTGGAGCACAATTTTTGTGTACAGCTGGCGGCTAGAAGCTCCATTTTTTATTTTATTTCCTAACAGCTAATCTTTGGCCACCTAGCAGTCTTTCGGTATGGGACCGTGTCCTGATGAAGACATAAAGGAGTCGCAGCCAGTAACTACTGATCCTCTTCCTTCCGCTAGGATGAGGCAAAAATTAAGCAGTCCACACCACAAACACGTAAAAGCCTACGTCAACGTGTCAGGCTTCATCACCAACGCTGACTCCAGAAGTTGTTTGGCTACAGGGAGTGAGTCAAGGCATCGTTCCTATGCTGGTGATGCCCTTTCATCCTGCCAGTTACTCTGGAATCACTGGCTCTGACATCAACAGGAAGGGACAGTGATGAGGCCACAAGGAGCACATTTGCGCTCAAGGTGAGGATCCTTGTCTCACCAACCAACTACTCACCATGGTGATCTGACAAAATCAGTACATAACATTGCTAAATAAGCTGGAAATTTTGTTTGTAGAACAGCCAATAGCTCTGAAAACCTACCTCTCTTCTTTCACAAGACTGCATCTTGCCAGTACTGCATCTCAAAGCTCTTCTCCCCGGTCAAAACTGACAGTATCAATATTGTCATAAGCAGAAGCAATCCTCTGTGTCACCTCTTTATGCTACACATATGATAAGTATTTCCAGGTCATTCTTTGTAACCAGCCACTGAGGCAGGATCTAGTTCTCCCTAATCCTAATTTTTCTTGTACTGATAGTATCTGCAACAAAAAGTCACACATCCAAAGTCAACTTTGCTAGTGACAGTGCCATCACAACAGTGGAAGCAAGACTGTAAACAGGGCAAAAGAGTATGGCTTGCAACACTCCAATCTATAGCTGCACCAGTTCTTTATAGCCTCATTTGATCCAAAGTCAATTAATTCTTTAAAATTAAAGTCTTCTGCAGAATGCTATAAAAACACTACTCCTTACTAAAGGATTCATGTCCACATTGTATGTCTATGTTCAGCTCCTTTCTAATCAAATGGGAGAAACACAGGAGAGGTCTAACATGGGGCAGATGTCAAAACATTTAAAAATGTTTTTATCATTTCCCTGCCCCCCTCCCCCCCAACTACAACAGACACTTATGCCATCTGGTACTTCTCTTTAACAAGAATTTTGCCCATCTGTACATGCTCCCACATTCATTGGCTTCTGTTAGGCAACCACCAATCACTTTTTTGGTGACCTTCCTTCGAAGTTCCTAAAGATGAAAGTCAAAGTAATAAGCGCAATTTATCAACACTAAATCTTGGTGTTCTACATGATGTGACGTCTTGTGTTCCTCATTTAGATTCCAGAAGCATTTTACACATTTTTGCACAGATAGAATATTGAATTAAGTTGGTTATTCTTTCTGTCCTTAACTCCTAGTAGAGGTCACATCTTGTTATGGAGAATTTTCAACAGGGATGCAGAGAGAATAAAAACACAGAACAAACATGTTAATGCACGCCTGACTATCATGGTTCAGGATGTAAATATTCATTTCCATGGAATAAAAAGTTACGAGAGACAGAATGTTTATTTGAAAACAATCATAACCGTTTTTGTTTAACATCAAAATCCCTAGCACACTATGAAATTGTTGTTTGAAGGTAAAAATTAATTCCCAAATCTCATTTTCAAATTCCTATGTGAAATTCCTTAATTAATGTATTTTACAATGACTTAATTTTAATATTTGAAATGACATCTTCTTTTACCTCTGAGGAAAACAGACAAGACAGCCTTTGAACACTCTTATATTCAGTTTTCTTTTAGTTAAGCCATACAAAAAGTAGAAAGCATGATCTGGGTACCTGGTACTGATGGTCCTCTTACTTCAAAAGTTACTTGAGAAGAGGTCATACCTGCAGAACTTCTGTCTTATGGTAGCTGAAATCTCCTATAGTGGGAGGAAAAAGATACTGCATTTCAGGAACAATACACGACATCTGTTGCTGTCCAACGCAAGAGAAAACACAAATCCCACCACTCACATGGGAGCAAGCCACTAGCGATGTTACGTTTGAGTGAGTAGTAAAAATAGGAAGCTCTTTAAAACCAGCAGCAGCCCCAGAAAACAGCATCCAGCTGCAGAAAACGCTGTTGCAACACTGACATGAGAAAAAGACTACTAAACAGAATACCATATGCAAGTACCAATATCATGCAGCATTCATCTGTCTGAAGCTGAGATTTTTCAAAAACCTCCCTTTTGACTAATTTTGCTCCCAAAGAGGCCACTGGAAGTTGTAAGACATTTAAGATTACGACCTTTGGCAGGCAGTAACTTTTGTCTCATCTATGCTATCCTTCAGCATCCTCTTCAAAACACAAGAAAGGTTTCATAGACAAGCACTACCACCTTGAAGGGAAAAAGGGAAGAAACCATGACAGATGACAGCTCTCTGCTGTCACAGGCAGCGAGTTAGTTGTTCATCACCTTGAACTCTGCTGCCCTACCAATGCTTCCAGCCTTTCATGTGCAGCCCCAGCAACTAGAAGTACCAAGCAGTCTTCGAAACACCCCAACAGGAAGGGACTGCCTGTAGCCTCTGTAGCCAGGACAGCAGTTGGAGGATTGATCCTGCTTCAATTTTCTACCTTCCTCCAATACACAATAACTTGATGGAAAAGAGCTGGCAGAATCCCACTCTCCCCATTACAGCAGAAACACTATTGATGTAACATATCCTTTTGTATGATTTATTAAAGTAGCAGTCATATAAAAGTCTAAGTTTGGAAGTTGCTAGACTAACTGTCATCACCCAAGTGTATTCCTTTGGGCATGGGCTGCAAAATAATCATATGCAGAGTTAACTTCGCAACGCTCTCAACTAACCCATTTCTTTCTATCACCGTGTTGTTTTTTTGGCTTGTTTGTTTGTTTTGCTTGTTTTATGTTTGTTTGGGTTTTTTTGTTTGAACTAAGCAAGTGGAATGTTTTTTATGCTATTTTTGAACAGGACAAGAGCACTTTATTTCAGTACAATGTTGGTCAGCAATCTTTTAGCAACAGTTTTAATAATAATGACAAGGAGAACTAATGGCACTAGAGAAAAACCCACCTTTCATTAGCTCTACTACAAGCCCTTGCCTTCTAAGGGTACAGGGCAGTTTAACAGATGCCTTGAAAGTAAGAAAAGCTAAAGAAAGTCAGATACCAAGGCAAGGGGGGAAGCTCATACTCAATCTTCATTCTTCCTGGGCAACCAGAAAGTTAGTTAAGGTCTGAAGTTTAAAAAACTACAATTTTTCTTCTGGATCTTCTGCTCCTCTCTTAATCTATTCCTTTTCTAACCATTGCTGCCTTTACTTTACATTCCTTTTTCTCCTCCCTTATTCCCCCTCTCTCCAAGTCAAGGGAGATGACTTTTCAGTGGTAAAATGAGAGCAAGAAAATGGTAGCAATACAGATGTTTCTAGCCATATATTCCAATTCTGCATGTAATCTTTCACAAGCAACATTTCTGTAAATTATAAAATCCCAAACTACTGAAGCTAGAAATAAGCACACTTAATAAACAGGAATTCCATGAAGGGTACACCCTTTATGAACTTTGTCACGTGTGTGACATTAGGTGGTCTGTATGTTAAGTGACACATGCCAGCATTTGGTTTTAGCAGTTATTTATAGACACAGAAGCGCAGTGTGTTTCAGTGCTTAAACTAAAATTGGACTCGTGAAACAAAACCTGTAGTTTAAAGCAGGGAATATAAACCACTAGTGTGCATTTATGATGACACTGAGCAGTTCAGGGCCTTGGCTGTGTTCACTGACTGCCCTTGCTTGGACACCCTTTAACTGAAAAGGCAGAGCAGCCAAAGGGGGGATGAGGTAGGCAAAAATGCCTTGCCAAAGCCTACAAAGCATGTAAGTGAACTCACATCTGCCGCAACTACAAGTGTCCAAATGCTAGATTGCAACTACACGCAAGCAAGCAATGAACACCTGAATCCTAGTCATTTTCTCACAGGAAAGAGAGGTCTCACCCAGGTAGACATTCACACAACAGTATAGCACTTCTCTAGAAAAAAAAGTGTTTCTCTACCTAGAGATTCTTGCTCTTACAACAGAAACGTGCTCCTTCCCCCACCATGTCACAGTTCAAGTCTCTCTCACACCCTCCTCCTTTCGCAAAGCAAACCCTTACCTTTCACAATCTCTGGCGGTTTCCCAAGGAGCTGGTGACTGCACAGCAGCAGCGCTCCGAGTCCTGGGGCTGTACTGACCTGCCTTCCAAAGCCTGACTCAGGTAACCCTGCCCATCAACCAACCTCACTGTATGAAATCAGCTGTCTGCAAGGCTTGCGGAGCAGGGGCAAGATCAACAGCCTAGCAGATAGGCTCACGTGCAATCTTGGTTCCACTGCCACAAGACAAAAGCTCACCTCACAGTCTTAGACAGGAAGATAGGAATCTTGCAATTTCAGAAAACCGCTTACTTGCCTTCATACACCCAAAAGCAAAGCAACAAAGATTTTAAGCATAGTATCCTGCAGGTTGAACGGAAAAGAAAAAACGTACTCCTTGTTCTAATATTGCCTGTAAAGCTTTCCTTTCATGATTTTCTCCTCCTCATGGGCACATGAAGGAGTGCAAGAGCAAGAGGAGTTAATGTACTTCCCTAAATAACAGGGAACCCAAGCTCTCCCCCCCTGATTCTAGAAGGGCCCTTCTAAGAGATGCAGGCTAACAGCCGTGGACCCTTAAAGCTACTTGGAAGAAGAGAAAAGAAGATATTTCAGACTATCCTTCAGGCATAACACAATCAGCTATTAATGTATCACAAAATACCATAGCTTTCCTCTAAAATGAAGTCATCATGGATGGGGAAGACCAAGATGATTTTTGGTTGTAGGCAAAATGCACAAAAACATGGACTTAATTTAGTAATTCCAAGCTTGAAGTTCATTTGAACCTTCTAGGTTACGGGTCCGGTGGTATATAAAACCCCTTCACGACTCCTCAGCTTTAGCAGATTATTCCCTTCCCGCCTCTTAATTTCCTTAACGTTTCCAATATATTTTAAGAGGTATTGGCTGTTTGCTGTCCCATATCTTATACTCAGTATTTCAGGTTTAGATAAATACACACCAAGTAATCCGGGACAATCCCCAAATATAATAGCCTAGCTTGCAAACACTGAATAACTTTTAGACTCGTAAAAATTCATAGCATTCATAAAGCCAGATGACATGCTCTCTCTCAATACAAGCGACACGTTTAATAGCAACTCAAATAGCTTTGTGAGGCTCTGGCTTCTAACGCTCTAAGGGCAATGTCTGAGACAGGCTCGAAGGACAATGTCATCTTTTTTTTTTTCTACTGCAGAGACTCACAAGCCTGAAGGCCTTGAACTTTCTTTTTGTTGTATGGACAGAAGGCTTTTAAAATTAGGCAGGAAACACTTTAGGCAACTATATTAAGACAGATCTGAATCAAAAGCTGACTTTATCAACTGTGAGTTGGCTGTAAGGGCTGCAGAATGGTTGGTTATACTCAGCAGTAGAAGGAAAAATATACATTGACATCTAATGGGGGAACAGAGGGGAGACAAACAGACCGAGCCGCAGGAAATTCTACACTAGCTTTCTAAATCAGGGGGGGGCCACAGGGAAGTCTTCTATTGAAAATGATCAGAACTCATTACAAAAATAACTTCAAAATTAAAGGAGAAGCAAAACGCTGCTCTTCCTGTACATGAGGGGAATCCAAAGTTTTGCAAGTTCTGTCCTCTCTAGGGTGCATCTAACGGAATGTGAACTAAAACAACTTCGTTTCAGCTCCCAGAAGCTAGATGGTCCAGACCATATGAGACCTTCAGCCTTTGCATGGACTTCATCCACTGAGGATAATCAGTATTCAGCAACATGCTGATGAGAAAGCCAAAAAGCAGCAGACTTACATCAAAATGTACTGTGTTACATTTCTTCCCCTCTCTTCCCTCAAAAAGCCCCAAAACCCTACCTGATAAACTATTAGTAGAAATTTCTGATGTAAAGCTATCAACCCAAAACTCTCTTGAGTAGCATGATGCTTAAGGTGACTGGATAATACACAACACAGATTTTCCAATGAGGGTAAAATACAGCTTAGAAAAGTATCTTTTAATGGGTGATTTTTTTTTTTTAAGATAGTCAGCTATACAAATTTTTATAGGTACTTAATGGGATTTTTAAAAGGTAATTAGACAGATAATTAAAATGAGACATCTAGGTACCTAGGTGCCATGACATTCCTGGGATGCATTTTAATACTATCAAACATCTGGTTCTTAAAGTAAGAATATTTTTAACCACTGTATTACTGAATTTGCTTAATTATCTGCAGAAAAATAAAGACCATCTGTACACAAACAGGCTCTTTCATACTGCTAGCACACATTTCATGACAGACTGGTACTGCAAAAAGTTACCACATGCTCAATAATTTCAAAATATTGCTCCGTTTTTTTGCATATAAAGATCAAAAGAGCAAGGACTAGAAGGCTGCAGTACTTTTGCTTTTATTTTTCTGATTCTAAGCATGCATCCTCCATCTTAAAAGTACAGACTCATGAGACCTGTCGAGACCAAGGAGAGGTCCAACTCCAGCCCGAGGCAGGGGAAAGGTGCCAGAGTCCCAGCCAAGCCATCCGACAGCCAAGAGAGAGCCCAGGTTGGGAGGAACGGGGCCGACACAGGGCACCACAGCCCCCCGCAACCTCCCTCGGAAGCCTGCGTGTGAACCCTGCCGTGCACTGCAGGAGAACGCGCTGTACTTGTATTTTACCTTCTTGAAAGCTGTACTATACATAGCAATAGAAAATCCACCATGCGTCAGATCCGGCGCTACGCTGAACAAAGAGATACAAACCTAACCACACAAAACTGCTGTTTTAAGACACAGTTTTGTCTTTTTTACTCACAGCACTTGAGCATAAAAATATCAACTCGTGCTACTTCAGACTATACCTTTAATACTTTAATGTTATCTATTCAAATCTGATTAAACTCATAGTACGAAAAACAGATTTTGTTGCTTGTGGTTGGTCCTAACAAGAGTATTACAGAGTACATCTAAAGTAACAACTTAGGTATGTAATAAAATTAAGTAACAATAGTCAACACCACCTGGATTTTAGAACAGGGGCAGAGGATATGCCTGTCAAGACATTCACTCTAACAACTGGAGGAGAATTTTTAGAAGCAGCATTATGGCATCAACTTCTTCATTTTCACCCACCCAACCAAAGGTTCCTCCTGCCCCCTCCTCTCCCCCCGCACCTTGACTGCGCGAGAAAGGACGGCCACAAAGTCAGCAGCTCTCTCATACTGCATTGCAGCATTAACACTGGATAGAAAACAAACTTGCATACAAGATTTGGACATGCTGTTCTGGTTCAAAGGTAGGAATTTTACCAATAGGGTTACGCTGACATTCAGAAAGAAGCAAAGCCCAAGTAGTATTTCTGAAACAGCATCACATTAGTATATAGCAATAGAGAAAAGTATCTTTAAGATGCTATTTTCAGTATCAATTTCATTACCCATTTGCAGGGCCAAGTCAGCCCTGGCAATCAAACACAGGATCCCTACCTGACATACTATGTTCACCTATAATTCATCTGCTTTGTTTTACATAACAAGAACTTAATGCTTTTCAGCATTTCTTAAATACCTGGCCATGTAGCAGACTCTTCTGTCTTTGCTGTGTCACGGCAGTTTTGTAGACAAAGTTCTTGAAAAAGACAGGAAATGGCTGGGGCGTATTTGCAGGTAAACCAGAACGGCCTCGGTCTGATTTCTCTTCGCTTAAGGGTTGTTCATTATTAACGTGTGGCTGACAAGATCTTAACCAGGTAGTAATTTAGCTCTTTGTGATCATACTAACATTCCTCACTTAGGAATGACACGGACAACTAACATGCATAACGTTCCCCATGGCTCTCAGTGCTCAATACAACAACAAACAACTTTTTAAAAGGGTTTTCAAAGCCTGTATCCATTTTATTGAGGAGGAACCTGCTTTACTAAGAGATTAATTATGTGGCAGTTTAGACTAGCAGCTTCTATTCAAGACAAACAGCGCTCCCCTGATTTTTTAATACTTTCTATAGCTATTTTACAGGCAACGGTGCTAGAATAGAAATACATATAAAAATCTACAAGGAAAAATATCTTTTATGATAAAAAAAATTCCACTTATCTACTATTGCACTCTACCATTAACGTTTAAAATATTTTGAAGGTTAATCTCCATCTAACAGTGCATGCTTTAATGAACTAAAACACTAACACCCTGCAAGACAAGCTATTGATTGAAAAAGGAAAAAGAAAGAAAGGAAGAAAATAAATAGGAAAATGCACCTGTGCCTCCTGGAACAGCCTGGTCAGGAGGCAGGTAACACAGTTAACCTGGAGTTGTCTTACGAGTCCCGGTGAGGCCGAGAATAGTAAAGCAGAAGCCGTGTTCCCTTAGCGCACCGCAGAGACAAAGAG
>NW_009602876.1:0-7802 GCF_000690535.1 Cariama cristata | reverse complement strand
TACCAAAACCTTGCTGCACAAACCCAATAAACCTTTTTTCAGTCTTGCTTGCACATTTTTGCCTCTTTAGCATTCCCTTTGGCAAACACAGCTTTCATTGAGCTGAGTGAGAATGAAAATTACTGACTCAGTAGTGAAAAGCATAAACACCGTCTGCTTCTTTTTTAAAGTACAGGTCATCTTCACCTTCTGTGTACTTGCTTTCATAAAACAACTGAATTTTTTCAATGGAGATCTGGAACAGGAGGAAAAGTAATAGGCACTTGTATTTTTATTCGGAGATCTTAGTAGGTGTTAGACTTTTTCAGTGAAAACTGCATGTATGACTGAAAAGGAAAAATCTGACAATCTGAGGCACATACCTATGACTGTGTATCAACAGAAAAGTCTTCAGTTCTGTTGATATACATTCCCTTATCACATTGCAGTTTAAGACCAAAGAAAAGGAGAACCAATACATCTGCATACCACATCATCACTAGCCAGTAGCTACTGCAGTTTGCAGAAATGGAGTTACAAATTATTCTCATTGCTTTTGTATTTATATTAGTTCCCTTTGCATCATACAGCAACTATTTTCTACAGTACAACCCTTTACCCCTAGAGTTGTAGTCCTGTAAGCTTCTCTTCCACACACATTTGAAAGTTAGCCCATTCAACTGTCTCCTTCAATGTAGACCTTTTCCTTTCTTTCAATAGCATCTGTTCTAAAGTCATTCTTTGTTAGCTTTTTTACGCTGCATCCAGACACTAGAGATCATCTTTTTCTGTCTTCCAGAGAAAATCTATGTCCTTTCTCCTAAGAGAGTGAAATTTTCCATCTCTTTCCACGGGATGCCCAAGATAAATTTATACAAAACAATAACTAGAAAAAGAATACAAAGAAATTTGCAATAAACAACTCTATCCCCCACCAACCCTCCTTACCAGATTTACATCTCCCGGAATTTACCTCAGCAGCTCCAGACCCAAGATGGGACTCCAATTCTTCTTTTTTTTTAGTCCTCCTTAAGAGGCGCTTTGTTAAAGTGACTTTGCTTATTTTCTGTTTATTGGGAGATGCTTTCTGCAATAGGTATTTTAGAAAGATACTTACATACATAAATATTCCAGGGATAATTTTTCTTCCAAGAATCCTGGAAGTAAAACAGGCCCAGCATTTCTTCACTATAGGCTTCCGTAATGCTCTTTTAGCTTTTGTTACAGAATTTTCTTTAAGGTTTCGCAGTTAACAAAGCCAGATCACTATGCTAATAAGAGGAACAACCAAGAGATACAACTTGAAGAGAGATTTCAAGATTTGACTCCTTGAAAATGGTAACTTTGACGTTATGCAAAGGGCTCCAGCGGGCTCTCCAAAAAGACGTGTTGGTGACAAAAGAAAGCGTGGCTTGCAATTGTGTTTTCAATATTTGCCTTCTACCAATTATTACTTGCAAGGTTAACAGTCAGGCCAGAGGAACCAGAGAAGGTCTAGTGGGTGGCAGGGGCACTACATACAAGGAAACATACTTTAATACTACACAGAAGAGCCAGCATTGACATTCAGTGAAGCACCCTTATGAAGAAGCCACCCACCACAAGGGGTAAAGCAAGAGTCCACAGAGCGACCCTTCCTCCCCAGGAACGTGCTGCATCCTTCCCAGGATCTCTGCCACAGGCATGTTCTTCCCTCAACACCTGGAGTCATGTTGTTCCATTTTTCTGGGTCTTTTACTCTCCCCCTTCTTCTTTTCTCTGTCCTGTATATATGGAAGAGTCACAGACTCCTGGGATACTCCCTTCAGACTTCCCTCCCACAAGAACTACTCCTCCTTTGACTATCCTCTTAATTTCCTTAATTTACAGTTTTCTTGTTCTTACCCTTCACCCCTCCTTACGCTCCCTTCTCACACAACCTTCTTCCACAGCATACAACAACCTCAGAAACTTACGTCCCCCTAAGAATTTATAAGCTTTCACGACCTCAAAATCTATCACAGACAATAACACCAATCATGGACTCACAGTCCAAGACAGTTCTATTTTATTCCACTGCTCCTTAGGTATTTGGCACTTCCACGCCCCTTATGCCTCCCAATTTGTGTGTGCGTATATATGGACAACTTCCCTTGTCTGCCTGTTATCCAGAGAGATGACAAGGTAAAATGCAAATAGCAATCCATTTTGATGAAAGACAGAAGGATGCTTCAGCTGGCAAAAAAGTAGACACAAAGCACTATCTAATTCTGACTTCATAAATTTGGATTGTTTGATGTCCGGCTCAATCCTGAAATCTACTTAGGGCTTTCCCGCACATCCACTGTCAGGGCTGAAGAACAGCCATCCTTGGAGAGAAGAGGCAGCAGTTTATGGGGAAACATCATTATGAGAGATAAAAAAAATCTGCAGAGTATTCCACAGGGGGATGTATTTTATCTCCGAGGAGACACAGTGTGCCGTAATTATTTTGTTAGAAGCAAGTACGCACCTTTGTACAGCAATTGGAGATGATTAATAAAAAGATAATTGTGAAAATTCTCAAGTTCTGTTCTTCCATGACAGTTTTGAGTGTCTGCATTACTCCCCTTCTTTTTAAAAGAAAGTTCCTTAATCCTTTGAATAGTTCTTACTATTGTGCTTATTACATATTGAGATTGAATTCTCCTACTAATTGTCTGCAGTGAAGTTTGAAAGGATTGGTTGCTATAGCAATACTTCATGTTGATTCAGAAATTAATGATAAAAGAAGTGGCAATTAGTACTATTAATTTTTACTAGAGAAACATGGGAGAGTGCTAAAAGGCTTCTAGCCAAAAAAGCCAGGTGACCAATATAGAGCTTGCAGCTATAAAACCAAGCGTAATGGATATTTCATGCTTCAGTATGCGCTACACGAATGTTGCTGCCTTAATACTCCGAGACGGACCCGGCCTCTGTTGTGTTTCAGGAAGACCTACGAGAGCACAGGGATGTGTCTGTCTCCTTCCATACATAACGGCACCCTATGGGACAAGCTCTTCTATATTAGCATAAGGAAGGGGAATTGAATACTTTTCTCAACAGATTTGACACTGTTCTTTCGGTGTTTTGCAGAGACCTTTCTTTGGCATTTTTAGTGAATGCAAAGATGTTGCTTCAAGATAATGACCTCCTTGCTCTCATTCCTGAGTAACAGCCACAAAGCCCCTAAGTGTTTTCCTGGTTGTATGAAACCAAAAGTAGTAATTAATATTCTACACTAAAACTGCTTTTATCTCACCAAATTATTTGGTTTTGTTGCAGCCCAGTATCTTCTACAAGGTATTTAAGGTTTTAGAGAGAATTGCCTTTTTTTTTTTTTTTTAGGCTTGACTTCCTATTTCAATCCTGTAAGGAATAGTGTGGCTCTACATAATTGTTTATAATGCAAAGCTGAAGGAAGTGAAATGCTTTGCTTCTTCAGTATGTGTTTAGTAAGATTTTTTTAAAAGTATGATTTGACAGACTTAATAACATATTTTCTGCTACTAGAAACCCACGTAATTACTCAACTCAATAAATTTACTTATTTCATAATGAAACGATGGAGTTGTAGGCTAGTGGCAGGTTGCCTCTCAGAGCTATATTATAAATCCTTGTGGATGACATGCAGCATTTTTTTCCCTTCAAAACTGTCAGGGTTACTTCCTTTAGATGTTACAGATGACACCTCAGACCTTCATGCATGAATGTTGTGAAGATGTCTCAAAGACCATTAACCCTAGATGCTGGAGAGGCCTCCTCCAGCTTAGGAGAAGGACAGATAGGAATAAGGAGGCTGCAGGACAATACATGTTGGCACAACCCTATAGACTTGACCTGGAAAGAGTTCCCTTTAAATCTCACATGGGGCTCTAAGGGCCAGGACCAAGCTCCAGGATACTGCTCCAGCACACTTAATGCTGTCAAGTAAGGTAGTGATGGACAGAGCAGTGCACATGAACACAATTAGAGCTAAGCAGGCAAACAACATTGGCTAAAGTGTTTTGTACAACCACAGGCATTGAGATTAGATCATTTTCTTTAACAGAAGTGAGGCATATCAACAGAGGTATGTCCTAGAAACTCAAAGCATTTTTTTTTTTAATCCCATCCCCCACAAATTTCTCAATCCTCTATGAATTTATAAATAAGAGGGAAACCTCTGACTTTTTGTATTATAAGCTTTTGCATGTCATGATTAATCTTCTTCCATGGGGTTATACTGGGAACGCAGGAGGACAGATTATCATCTACACACAGTGAGAGATTATCTTTACACGTCATCACACTGCCTTCTCATTCAGAGGGGAAAGAAGGAAAGGAAAAAAAAAAAAAAGAAAAAAGAAAAAAGACAAGAACCTGCCACAAACTAGCAGCGCAGTCAAGTCACAACCTCCTGGAGGTCAATACCAGGCATAATGCTCACCACAGAGACTCCACAAATTATCAGATGGTTGGTCTGCATGGAGCTCTCTGATACCGTATTGCATCTGGCTAAATGAACAAACCCCTGAATTTGCTTGCAGAAAAGTTTTCTAAATTAAACAGTTAGGGTTTTGTTTATTCCAACTTTAGAATGAAAGCATGGAAAACAGAGGAGGAAAAGTAATGGCATTGACAAGTGGCTGCATTTTCGAATCATATCCAGGAAAGCATTTTCCCCATAATCCTTACTGTAGCTGTATTATTAAATATTTCTCTGTTCCTATCTCCATCAAGATTAACTTACAGAAGTATCAAACTGCCTCTAGCTTTCATTTCAACAACTGAATATTTATCATTCGTAATATAAACTACATGTTTTGTTTTTCCAAAAATTTTCCAACCATAGAAAAGACCTTGCCTTCAGTTTGCAAACATTTAATGAAGAAACTCACTTAAGCCTATCTTCCTTTACACTAACTGATGCCTCCACCATGAAACCACGTACTCAGAACAGGTGAGAGGGTTAATCTTCCATCCTCTCCTATTTTACACATAGTAATTTCAACAATTTATATTCAGGAGAATGGCTTTTCTTTGCCCTCACTGATTCTCCTAGCCAGGCTTGCGCACAGAAGGTTGTGTTCCGATGGCACTCAACCAAGGCACAAGGAGTAGAAAGTGTCGCAGCACGCTCTTATCGTCTCTTAAAACAAGAATAAGACATAAACAACTCCTGAGCTGGAAATCCCAATCTAAATATGGCACACCAGGCTTACACTAAATTCATTTATTCTGTTTTGCACCCCAACACCATCAGAAACTACCCCAGTGCGTATTCTACAACACTTTTTGTTAGATGGACTGAGGGACAGTTTGTGCATGGAGAAGTGTAGTTGATACACACTCTCCCAGCATCTCTAACCAACAGTTTCACATGTTACAGCAACTGTGCAGTCTAGAGAACTGACATTGTTCTATTGAAGACAGACGTAGAATGAAGTCACGGAGGATGTAGCAACACTGTTGCATGAATCTGCAAAACAGACTACTTTTGGTGCTACTGGGCTCCTTCTTTTCATTCCAAGCTTACAGATCCACTTAAACATCTGTTACATATTCACAAACTAAGGTGCTTAAATATAGCTGAGGATACCAATAGACATGGAATTGCATATCCTCCCCCACATATTCTTATCCATACTGCTCCTTCTTTTAAAGTCTAGTTATAAGTCTTCACTAAATGAAAAGCTGCTACTACAGTAAGGGATACTAATAATGTTAGTAAACAGTTCTATCATATTATGTACTAAACTCAGCAACCATGGATTTACATGCACTGAGCAGAGCTTTCATTGCCTTCAAGTAACTCACAGATACTTCGTCTCATCCTCAGAGCACCACCTCATCTTAATTGCAAACAAGCCATAATATGATAATGGACAAAATTAATTAATATCATCCAGATCACTTCCAACTTTCTTCTAGTGTCAAGCACCTTTTATACCCCTTCCCCTTCCTTTCTGAGCCACATAACACTGCATAAGAACAGTAACTGCTGGCACAAAGTATGCATTTATGCTGCCTGTCCGCTAAAATCAAGACTGAGGGAGGAGGGAAGGTATGAACGTAAGAACCATAATGCTATAGTATTTATGTAGAAGAAATTTCCACCTTAGTCATCACAAGATTTTTCTTTAGCATTTCAGGATTTGATCCTGAAAATACTCATAGCACTAAGATTGAAATCCAGATACTAATGCAAGAAAGGGAGGCTGGCTAGTTTTAAAGCAGCAATTACAGCTTTAGAAAGAAGAGTGTCATAAGCATGACAATTTTTTAGACCAGCTTACAAATTAACCAAGACATTTTAATCCTTAACAGTAATACTTAGAACTGTAATTTAAGACACCATTGAGCACTGTGTTTGTGATGTTTCATATGGTCATGGTTAGTTTTCACCACAAAAACCTACTTCTGAGACTGCTACAGTAAAATATATCGATAAGTTGTGGATGCAGACTATATTACTACCAGTGACATGAAATTTAAATTTCTTTCAGTAAGAGAAATAAAAATGGATTGCACTTGACAATATACAGATCTACAATATAAAGTATGCAGTCTGCTCCGTCCAGAAAGTTACTATTCATCTACTTTAAAATGACATGAATTTGCACCTCACAACAGTTTCTGTAATAAATTACATTCTAATTCTTTTGAACGAAACGTGAAAGGACACAAAACTGAATTTCTGGGTTTGATGGCAGAGTGCAGCTGGTAGAAGAAAAGAAGAAAACTTGCAACCTGTTTTGATATAGCTGGCAGCAAGTCAGATGAATTTCATACTGGATTATCCCTGGAGGATTTCATTGCTTTGCAACTAAAATCCAGCAAAACTGCTACATCCAAAATAGTCAAAGACAATGGTTTTCCGCGTTTCAGTTCAAGTCAACCAATCCTTGTTCCCTAAAGCTGAAGTTACCCTGTTAACACGCACATGGCACTGAAGTAAAAACACATTACTTTGAATGAGATTCAGCACTGGAAAATGTAAGCTTCATATTGCTCTACAGGGCAATAATTTACACACAAAAGCTTCTGGTAATAATAGAACTATTAAAAAATAAAGGAATTTAAAAAAAAAAAGAGCAAAACATGAAAACTTTTGAGGACACACAACATCAGAAAACC
Organism: Cariama cristata; assembly: GCF_000690535.1. Classification (NCBI taxonomy): domain Eukaryota; kingdom Metazoa; phylum Chordata; class Aves; order Cariamiformes; family Cariamidae; genus Cariama; species Cariama cristata. The sequence continues at coordinate 704 of NW_009602876.1, read as the reverse complement.
CTGCAACACTTCTTCCATGCCACGGAGAATTGCTACTGTACGAGTGACCAGCTTGCTTCCATGCCGAGGCACATTTCTGAAAGCCACCAAACCAGGCTTCCTTTCTGGAAAAAGCAGCGTTACCTACTGCAGTCCTGGTCCAACACAAGTAAGCAAACCAAACACTGTCAGATTAAGTATACAGAAGCAGATGAAATAAAATCAATATATCATTCACTGACTTTGAGGTGCACAGGTATGTAAATAAAAAAAGTATGAACATTTCAGTCAATGTAGGGTGTAAACACAGGAAAACACATGGCTTGGGCAAAAACATCCTCAGGACATACCCCAGCTTTGTTTGCCTTTTTTTTTTTTTTTTTAAAGTTTCTCGAAGTGTGTCAGCAATATTGAAGTTACAGTTCTGTCTGCGACTACTTCTATATATGGTCAGCACAGATATTTGCTGGGAATCGCATTTTTTCCAAAAGTAATCCCAGACGACCAGAAGCCTGTTAATCAGTAAGAAAACCCACACGAGCAGATCCATAGCCCCGCACACACGAGTCCATTTGGGTTTCTCTGCCCTCAGACTCACACTGCGAAGTGAATACGGCTAGCACCGCTTTTAAGGAAATGCTCGGGCTCCGCTTCAGACACTCTGATGCCTTCCCAAACTCCAGCTGCACGACAGCCCTCACTCCGGTACACAGCCGCGGGGAACC
>NW_009602875.1:1028-12582 GCF_000690535.1 Cariama cristata | reverse complement strand
CCGCCGCCGCATGTGGTGCAGACGCAGGGTTGTGTGTGCTGCGCTTATGGCGTGCGGTCGGTGTGAGAAAATCTTGCCATTAAGTGGTTAAAGTTCCCCAGCTTTCTCTGGCTGTATCTAGCGCAACACCAACCTGTGGTTAAGCCTAACCACATACCTTTAACTGATGCTATTGATTACATGATATCGCGATTAAAAAATCTGGAAGTGATGCCGTGGGGCAGCATTCCTCCCAAATGATTACTATTTTAATAAAACGGTTGTTTTTAAGTAATTCACTAGGCAGGGACCTGTTGTTTTGAAGAGCTTTGACACTTGGTTAAAATCACCATAAAGCAGAGGAATACTTCATACATCTCCTGCAAAGTCAAAATATTCGCTCTTAAACACTCCGGGGAGAAAATACATTTTATTAGCACGAGATTGGGCAGTCAGCAGAACTCTGAGCTGCAGGACTGCCAACGGGGGAAACCATGCAGAGTTAGGGTACTTAAAATATCTTTAATTAATATTAATAAAGGTGATGTTTGGCCGCCTGCAGGCTCCCCGAGCAAAGTTTACACCACCGCCATCAGCTTTCCAACAAAAGGAAAGCAGGCAAGTACAGCAAGAGTACCTTGTGTTCAAAGGACTAGGTAAGGGCTGGGCAGCTTTCATTATCAGGTAAGCTTGGATGAATCACTTGATTTTGCTGTAGTTCAGCTCTTCCTCAATCGAAAGAGAGATTCCTCCCTTTCTTTTGGCCCTGCATAGCCTGCTTTTATCAATTGTAAGCTTTCAGGGGATCCTCCTTTTGCAGGGAGGTACAGTAATAAAACAGGCCAGAATCTCAGTCAAAGCCTTTTAACACTGACACAAATGATAAAAGCTAGAAAAGGGTATAAATAAAGGAGTGAAAAATAAAAGGAATGCTGAAAGGCTGACTGATTGCTTGGTTGGTTGATTGTCAAAATAAGATGGGTTAGAAGGGGATGGTAGAGATTAATGTCATTCACTTACAGACTGAGCCCATTTTCTGTGCACTTAACATATCTGACCTCTTTCTGAACCCTTCTGGGAAGACTGACTCAACTCTCTTGGCCGAGCAGTGCTGCTTTACTGAAACCCTCTGCTCCACAAGCTTCACTTTGGGATTTCCCCAGTGCCAGGCCTGTGCTGAGACACAGATCCTTCAATAACGGTATCTGAAACCAGTGGAAGAGTTTTGGTCATGCACTGTTAGCATGACTTGTGGAGCATTTCTGGTGGCAGGTAGCCAAGCAGGTAGCTGGGAAAGCCATCGACAATTTCTAACAAAGAAACTTAAATGTTTCAACTTAAAACAAGTATTCAAGACCAGGTTGGATGGGGCTTTGAGCGACTTGGTCTAGAGCAAGGTGTCCCTGCCCATGGCAGAGGCTTGGAAGTAGCTGGTCTTGAAGGTCCCTTCCAACCAAACCATTCTGATTCTATGAAATAGCAAAATGGCATGTGCAGAAGGCATGTTAATTTTGATGGCATCTCTAATTCATGTATTAATGAGATTTTAATTCACCGAGGAAACTTAGGTGTATTAAAAAGCAACTCAAAACCTGAATTCTGAAGCGGGGTTTCCCTCTACCCTTGCACTGAAAGACACGTATTTACTGCAATTGTTAGAGAAATCCCACAACTGATCATGTGTGTTTTTCCTTTGCCAAACCAGACAAAACTTTTGCAGGCTTTTGGTTTTGCTCCAGCTGATCTCTCTCTTACCTTCAGCTTCCTATTAAGTCAAAGTCCAAGAAATTACTCACTTACAGTCTAGCAGGCTGTTAGGAGGGAAGTCAAAATGACTAGTTGTGCCTTCCTGAAAAAAAGTTAATGAAAGATGTGGTTTTCACCGTCAGTGGATGAGGGATGACTTCTTAAAACTGGTAGCTGAAGGAGAGCTGAGAGAGAGAACTGAGAACAAACAGTATTCTAATGAAGATGGCGAGAAGAGAGAACTGGAGTCAATGCAACATCTGATCCTATCAATCAGCTCCAAAAGAAAAAAAATATTAAATAACCCAGGAAATCGGTAGAACCTGCAGGCATTCAGAGATAATTATCTATATTGCTTTCTCTTCTTTGAGCTTGGGGAGCAAAAAGCAAAGTTAATGTCAAAGCAGAAAGTAAGGGATAAATTATTTTTTCTTGCTGTCTTTCCCTGAGAAAGTGAAAGGTAGCAAGTGAAGGTAGAGGGAAATACATTTCAGAGGAGAAATAGCTCTTCTGTCACTGCAAGTTACAGGCTCTTAAAATCACTGAGAAGTCTTATGTGTAGGAAAAAAGAAAATTCATTATGGCACACAACCACAATAGATTGACATTGTAAATAGTTTTCGGGGTATTTCACCCATGCAAACTATTTACTACTCTCAAATCCCAGCCTTGGCGGTTATTGCCAGACATCCATATATGTGGGTGCTTGGGTTTACCCTTGTAAAACCGAAACCAACTCACCCATAAGCAGATAGCTAATCAATATCAAGGCAATAATTTTCCTGCAGCCAAATTTCTGGCACAGAATCTTGAAAAAAAATTGAATCCACAAAAGATAAGGAATTTCTCCAAAAATAACACATAGCTAGAGGTGAAATGCATCCCTTGTAAGACTCATGGACACCTCATACATTAGGTAGTGAATGGTAGGTGAAGAATTTTGGGACCACAGTGGTCTAAGAGGGAAATCAACCACCTTCCTTGTGTTCCTCCATCTCTCCTCTTTTAAGCATCTCATGTAAAGAACCATGGCTACCTCAGTTAAGAAACCCAAAAAAAAGGAAGAAGATAAAAAAAAGAAAAATCCCCCGTCCCCCCCAATTAAAATTTTAACAGGCACTGGAATTCATCTGTGGTATTTATTCTGCCAATGTTTTGAATAGTATGAACTTGCAGATGCTTGCAAGATATGTCATCGATACGCAAGAAACAACACAAATGTACTGCGAACAAGAAACAAACACACACAAGAAACCCCACTCCTATTCAAACTATACTTCAGCAAGCCTTAAACAAATTAAAGACTTATTCTGACAAAAGCTAACTCTTCAAACTCTTACCACTTTACTTCCAACTTGTGGTGTTTGCTGCTATGATTTTTAATCTTCCTTTAATCTTCCTGGAAGAGAAATGTAATTGAGTTGTTTGATACTGGCCTAACATGGGGGGGGGGGAAAAAAAATCTTCTAGGAAAACCATATTGGTCTGATCAGACACAAAGCCTCCCCTGCAAAATTTGCTTTGGTAGGTCTACTAACTTGTGAGAGAAAGCTGGAATGATCTAGACCCTCATCTGCAAACTGGGTCTTTTTGGAGGTAGATGGAAGGGCATTTAGGCATGGAAAGGGGCATCTCCAATTCAGCAAGACATCTTGGTTCTCTTATAAGTTCCACTCCCTCTGGGACCTTCAATAACTAAAATGCTCTGGTCCCCAGCACCGGACAGACTAAGCTGCTGCAGCCCGCTTCGATTCACAAGGGGTTTGTGATGGGAAACATCGGTGCATAACAAATGGATGAAGACAGCAAGCTCTTTATCTTCCCGTGCTCTTATTCCCAACCTGCAAAGGCAAAGGTGCTAACACCAAATGGTTCAAAAGTTAAAAACAAATCACAAGATCAAAAAAATGGTCCTAATATCTTGATATTGGAGATAAAGATGATACCGCATTTTTGCATTCAGACATCCTGTATATACCACCCTTTGTCTTTGAATGTACGTAAAAGTGAACAAGTATTTTATCTACTCACAAATGCATGGAAAGAGGTGATTTGGGGTGGTCCTAAAGAGCTGATGAATATCTGTTTATTCTCTCTCTAATGTCCCATGACACAGTCACCTAAGTCTTGGTCCCCCCATGTGACAGCTCTCTTCCCTGTCAGTTGCTCTTTAGCACCCGTATCTGTTCTCTCCCAACTGCATTTATGCTCCAGCTGCTGCAGGATCCATTTCTGACACTTCCTCTTGAAAAAGGTGAGGGAAAACAAAGGAGAAAAGAGTTCAAAACTGGGTAAAAAGGGGCCAGGAAAGCAACTGGTAGAAAAAGCGTGGGCAAACTGCTGCACAGTCAGCCGGCGGCGTGGCGGTTGGGCTGCAGCGATGCCTGCGAAATGCTGGGTAGAACAGACTTCACCCTGCGAGGAGACATGAGCACCCACAGCTACCCGCAGTGCCTGACCCCGCTCCGGCCTCCGGGAATGTCAAGAAATGCTTCAGTTTGCAGTTGCCCCTGCAAACTTGGTATTTTGGGGACCCCCAGCAGCAGGGATCTGATGAAGCCCATGACAAGGTAGGGTCGTGGGCGCAGGTTTTCCAGGCCAGCACCTTGAGAAGTCTGATTTCTCACCAGCTCTTTGCTGAACCTGATATTCTTCATCAGCTCTCAGAAATCAGCAATGCCAGCAGTAGGACAGATGCACACTCATTTGGGAATTTGTTAGTTCAGTGCCACCAGGGAGCAAGGCTCCGGGGCTGACTGAAGGGGATTCCCACGGCGTTACACAACCAGAAAACGCCCAAGTCATGTGAAATGAGGTTTTAAAGATCAGCCCTCTCCTCAGGGGAAAAACATTCTTTCTCTGAGTTGTTCTGAGGTAAGTTTATAAAGTGAAAAAGAGAGTTAAGGACGTTATGTCACACCAGTAAAGAGTTTTGCTTTGTGCTTTAGCTAGTTTTTGAGTTTTAATTGGGAAGTTGGGGCTGTCATGCTTTGCATTTCAATCTTGTAGCACAGGGAAGTGGTGTTTTTAATCACAGGACATAGAAGTTAGCAGTTAATATCCAGGCAAAAGGTAGGAAATATTTTTGTTTAGTATTCAATACAGATGATTACAGCAGTAGCTTGGCCCCACTAAACTCTCTGTGGAAGAGAGACAAAGAGATTGGGAGGAAATAAAGAAACGCCTCCCTCCCTTGATCTTGTTTGCATATTCTGAATTAGAGCATTGCTTAGGATGGTTACTGGTGAATTAGGCAACTAGAATAGGCTGTCCTAGAGCCAATGGATCTGAGCCCATTGTGGCGTGTGCATTTCAGCATGCTGTGGTGCTTAAAGTTAAAAAAAAAAAAAGGTTTTAGCGATTCATTTACAGTAACTATCTGATGAAATAAAGTCTCCTAGAAACAGAGAGGAAGTATAATCAGTTAGTCATAGCATGCCTATTCAGAGCTTTTCACATAAGCAGCAAACAGAGCTGTGCTTATGTGGATAGATAAACACCCGATATCTGCAACAGATGAATTTGTCTTCCAGATCATTATTTCTAAGACAAGGCACGTCTTGATGTCTGAAACTGGTCATTAATTTAAGATGCCTGGGCATGTTGTTGGTAGTTGTAAATAGTTGTATTAACAAAAAGATTGCAGGGACAGAAAAAACCAAGTTCCTCAACTACTGACATTTAGATGCAGAATTGTTTGGAAGATACAATTTTTGGTGTGGGACTTTTCAAGGGAGGAGTTTAAAATGGATTAATTCCGTAAGTCATTCTTCTTTGAAGAGCACACATTACCTGATCAAATATTATTTCTGGTAATGGAAGGCTTGCAGCACTGGGAGATGACTTACAAAAACACCTCTAGAAAACATGTGTCACAAAACAGTTGCATGTAAATAACTCATCTCTCTCCTTTGAGTTCTTGTCTAACGTATACATTTATATTGTGGGCAAATACAGGCAGTAACCACGTTAAAATGCCAGCGAGAGAATCCCTGCCTTCCAACCTGAACAAAAGCCAAGCTGACCGCACAGTCAGTTGCACTGTAAGGAGGAGGCTGCGTCCCCTTTCTGGCTTGTGGCACTGGTCTAACCCACTGGCTGGGCTGATTAGACCCAGCTCTTCTCAGGGCTGGTTGAGCCCATGCATCCCAGCACCTTGCAGTTACTAGATCCAACACAAGGGAGTGAAGAAGGAATTGGGAGATGAGGGCTTGAGGTTGGGGCAGAAGAGAAGCAACATCCATCCAGTCCAACAGCTGTAAAATCAGCTCTTCTGTAAGGTCAAATCTCAACCTTACCCTTAGCAACATCCCTCGTTGATGCCTGAACTACACCATAATGCTTACTGAAAAGCACAAGTGGAGATCTGTGACATGACATTCTGAATCTCACCTGTTATTGGAATTTCAAAGGGATGTTGCCACCACCACTCAGGCTCTTGATGAACAAAATCCTAATCAGACTTTGAAGCCCTGTCTTGGCTCCCTCAAAAGTTTTCAAAAGCGGCTTTCCATTGGGACATCCTCCTCTGGGCACAGACTAGGATGGTTAAATCGCCTTGTCTTCAGGCTATGACAAAGCATGCCTACAGGAAGAGAAGGCTCAAAAGTAGAGCTTTGAATGCCGTAAGACTTCAGAAGAAAACATGGATTCACTCAAACCAGGTGATTCAATTCTGGCATTACCTTAGGTTCTGTTTGAAATTTGATTGCAGATAATTAGTTCTGAAAGGGAAAAAAAAAAAAATAAAAAGATTAACAAGGTTTGTCTTTAGGGCCTGAATCTCTCCCACCCATCTAACAGAAATAACTGCTACCAAAAGGCCAGGCGTCATAAATAAACAAAGGTGGAAACAAGCTGCTCAAAGTGTTTCCTTCTGCAGCATGACTAAGGCCATGCAGCTGCTGGCTCCTATTAATTTCTTCTCTTTCCTTACATATTTTGACCATTTTTAGCCTTGTATTAAGTAACAGGAAACTATATGCTTTTGTCAGGGTTGTTTTTTTTTTTTTTCTTGCGAGTTTACTGAGCTCTGGTGAAACTAGCTCTGACACAAGACAAAGGGTGAAACTGTGGTCCAGGGAACTGCGGAGACAGCAGGTAGGTTGGCTTAGGATACCGTGAAATTACAGCCCGTGTTTAAATCCTGTTAAGGAACTGAGTCCTTCACAGGAAGGGTCTAGATAGGCCTTGCAAAAACCATCTTGTAGTTGAGTAGAGCTAAACAGAATGGGGAATGAAAAGTCAAAGAAGCTGTCAAAGGACTTCTGTTTACTTCATACAGAAAAATGAGAGTTTTTCCAGATTCCAAGTTGCAACCCGAAGTTAAGGGAAGAGAAACAAGCATTGCAGATAGGGACATAATTGAACCTCAGTCTGTGAATGCCAGCTATTTTGCTTTATAGGCTTTTCTGGGGGACAGTTGCTTGCTCTTAAGCAAATTTTTTTTTGAGGAAGAAAATTACATGATTGTATTTGTCGAAGCCTTTCAGCATCCAAGTGATGCAGTACAAGCTAAGATTCAGGCAAAGAACTTGGCCTGGCAAATTGACAGAAGATCTGGAAGCAAAGACAGAGACCCAGTTTTTCACATGGAGAGCCTTATGAGATCCTGATACCAAAACTATGTGGGCCCTATGGGTGCCCACAGGTCCCGCTCCTGTCCTGACTTAACCTCATTTGGTGACAAAAGGCCAGGGGAGAATTCACATCTTGGCTTTTCCAAATCAGAATGGCTGAATGCAGGCAGAGACCAGTTTGCAATTTTTATTGACCTCTGAGGCAAAGATGTTGGTCTTTACTTGTCCTTAGCTGTGAAACGTGCTTTAAAACAAATAAACATTTTTCTGAATGTCCACTTTGGCAGGGAAAAACTCTTACAAAGTCCATCAGTGAAACTCAGTCTCTGGATGCTAAATAAATCTACAAGTTGAGTACTGCTGTACTACTATGCATGGTTAAAGGGATCACACTCCACTCTGCTGTCTGTGTAACATGGAGGTATTATGGTACCTAATATCTGAATTCATATTCATATATCTAATGTCTGAATATGTGATATGGGGAAGAAATATTTGGCAGGCTTTAACTGCAGGTACGCTGGTTGCAGTGTAAATGGGCTCAAGCACTCAGTCTCTCGAGGGCTATTCCCAAGGAAACAAGGCAGCTATGCAGCTGGCAAACCGAGGAGTGGGAGGGGAACGAAACAGAGACCAGGACTTTCAGGAGAACATTGAGTTTATCATTTTCTGAGGTGAGGAATCTCCATGAGCTCATCCCATTCAGCCGTTCCTCTTTTGCCTGAACTGAGCACTTAGTGCTCCCAAAGGCTCTGCGCATTTGTGGAAAGACAGAGAGAGGGATGTGACTCTAAATTTGGAAAGTTTTGGGATGACTATGAAGCAAAGATACTTCTGATACAAGACTTAGATATGATGTCAAAATACACAGCTTGCAGACTGAGAAATGTGAATTAATCCCTTCACTGAAAGGGTTTACAGATGCTAGAACAACTGTACCAAATTTTAAAATATGTAGATGAAAGCCCTTAAGTTCCTGAGATCTAAAATAAGCCTCGAACCACCCCTCTTTCAGGAAGTAACCAGGAAATAGTGACTGTTCCACCTCTTTCGCTGAAGGTGCGTAGGAACTGAATCCGTCACTCTCAGACTGAGCAACATTACTTATGAGAATCTCCTCCGACAGGAGATTGAGTAAGGTTCCTGAAAAAGAGCTAGGCAAGATGGGTTTGGAAATGGTAATGTTTTAAATTAGTTCCAGACATCGTAACCAAATGGCATCTATTTGTCCAACATTATAGTCTGCCAAGTGTGATTAGACATTTACTGCCATGTCCTTTGGGCACTCTAAAGGGGAACTGGTGACTAAAGCTGGGAAAACTGTACCAATTTGTGTCCTTTAGGTTACTCTCAAAAGTTCTTTAGTCAAGGGCTGCAGTGCAAAAATGGCTGAACTAATTGGATGCATTAACAAAAACTCCGCTTACATCTCAGAGGCTTCTGTATGAGAAAGTTTTTGCGAAAGAGCACTTACACAGTATGGGCAGAAAGTGGTTTTCCTCCTAGAGGTAGGATTCCAGATGTTAAAATTCTGGAAAAACTTTGGTTGAACAAAGCACTTAATTCCAATTGCTACGTATTATTTTCTGCAAATAGTAAGTCTTAATAGTAGGTGATTTTAGCACTTAAAACCAGAAATTTGTGCCTGAGAATGTCTCTGAAGGACAATGGATAGGGCAGCTGATCTATCAGGGAAGCTGAAGGCACAGGGAGAACGCAACTTTCTGCCAAAGATGCATCCAGACCTCTAGTATCTGATACGGGCTCTGTAGAGTTTCTCTGCAACGTGAACAGGTTGATCCTACGACTAGAGAAAGGACATTGCTTTGTGTGTCGGCAATGGCATCCCTTAACGGCCGCTGACACATGGAGCATTACTCGAGCCACCTGCCTTTGGCCATGGGTAAGCAGAGAGGAAATCACAGCTGTAGATGTAACACAAAAGGACCCAGAGCTCTGGTGATCCTCTCCTGCGGTCACTGTGGGCAGAGAGATAATGGAGCAGAGGTGAGGGAACCATCAGAGGTCTCATGCTGCTTCTGGGGTGGGTAAGATCTGGTTTTCTGACGAAGAATACTCTAAGGCCGCTCCAGACAACAAAGGAAGTCTTGCTGTTTTCTGGAGAGAGCAGCACGGAAACCTTAGTCTTGACTGCTAGTTGCTACCATCATCTCTTGCGTGCTCAGCCTTTAGTCAAAAAGCCAGGCTGGTAATACCAACACATGCTCCACGTTCTTTGTCAAAGCAGTAAAGTTAACGGCAGCTGCTCTGCAGGAGAGGAGACCCTTCCACTAGGAGAAACGTGTCTGCGGGCAGCCAGAGTTTCAGGGCAGTATACAGAACCCACGCAGAAGAATCAGTATGAAGAGAAAATGGGGGAATGAGGGAAAACTGCTCATAGCGGCGAAGAGAATAAGCTTTTAGGAGGTCAACAAGGGCCTTACAAAAAAATAAGGCAGTTTGGCAGGAAGGTATGAAAGGAAATTTGCTATGACTCAGCCAAGAAATTCAGAAGAACTGAGAGGAGGTGCATGCTGCTGCTTTTATATAGGGCACATACGGACAGGAATGACTGGCGCAGCCAGGGTGAAGATTAGCCAGCACAACATGTACATGTAGGCTGCTTATTGTGGCTCCAAATCTAGGGTTGTATTTGAAGGAGAATGTAGATTGTATCCCATTTGTACATTTACAACCTTAACGCCAGCACATTAAGTTAAAAAAGAAAAAAAAAGAGCAGGGTCCCAGTCCTGCAGACTGGGCTATGGTGAAAAAACATAGATGTTTTCTGGGGCTTCATTTGCAGGAATAGGGCCTGTAAATTAAAGGAGGAAATTAACTCCTAAAAACTGTCAGTGGAAAACACGCTCAAGAGGACGGCAGATACGGCAGCATATGTATGCGTGTACATATGCCACACACATTTATCGAGAAGTGATGATTTAAGAAAAATCTTTTTGAGCTCTCATGGAAAGATTTAAAAGTTTTGAGGTATCATTATTCCCATAGGGGAAAGACACAAAACTGCTAACATCTTTTAGATTTTTCAGCTTTCTGACTACGACCTTTCTTTGTGTGTGTTTTACTTCAACACAACAAGATAAGAAACTGTTGTGCTCACTACGATCTTTATCATATATGGGAAGGAAGAGACACGCTATCATACAGAGATACAAAATCCCCCCCCTTTTTTTCCTCTTCTGGCCTTTCAAAAAAATCTCTCAAGTTGCATAGGAACATAGGGCCGGGGACACACAGGTTTGACAGTGGGGATGACGGGAACGCAGCTCCTACTCGGGCACAAACAAGAGTAGTTCACCTAGCAGGAGTTTTTCTGTCAAGTTTATGCGTACATTTTACATGCACCATAAAAGTCCTTTTGGCTCAAAACGCCAACAGGCACCTTTCTTGGGATGCCAAGCAGGGCCTTATGCCCAGATCTTTTCCAAGAATCCTTATATGATAACCTCTCTCAAACATCTAGATGTTTGGGAGCTCAGTATATGTTTGTTTTGTTATATTATGAAATGAAGCATTTTCTTGGTGTAAGGTTATGTGGAAGGAGAGCATCTGCTTCTTTAAGGGTATCTGGTCCAGGAGCTATTGCAGCAAGGTTATCTTATCAGGGACCTAAGGGAAAGAAAAGGGAAGTCAGAAACGAAGTATACAGAGACATGGACCTGACAAACCAACCTCCCCACTCACACTAATAGGTGGGCTCTCCAGGAACCATGGGCACCGCTCCCAGGGCTCGGAAGTCTCACTCTGGAATTTGTGATTAAGATTGTGAACCAGGGAGATCCCAGAGAGCCGGCTGGGAGGTGCTGGGGAATCAACAGAGCTGTCCAAACCCGTGAGAGGACGAGCAGAGGGGAGGGGAAGCAGGAAGGAACAAAGAGGGGGGTAGGCAGAAAAAGGTATAAAAGGGGTTGGCTGCACGTAAAACCGGGCCAAGTCTGTACCCTTGTCTGGCTGAGCCCTGTGCCTAATCACTGCAGTCTGTCCTATCTTCTTGCGTCTTATTATTAAATCTTTTGTTACCTGTTTTTTTTTTTTTCCTCTGTAATCTCATTCTCTATCCCATGTGTATGTGTACAGCAAGGACTTAGTGCCAGCTACGGGCGAGAGCTCTGTGTGTGAGAGCGGATTTCATGCCAGCTCCTGGCATCAGACCAGGGATGTGGTGTCAGCAGCTGGAGTAGGGCTCTTGAACCTCCAGCTTCCCACTGGGGTGGGAATGGTGTGGGTCC
>NW_009602875.1:0-997 GCF_000690535.1 Cariama cristata | reverse complement strand
GGCACGAAAACCCAGCCCTTGGGGGGGGGGGGGGGGTGGTGACACAGTAGCATGAGTGAGAGTCTCAGCACCCACAGCTGGAGCAGGATTGCAGGTCACAGCCTGGGTGCCTGGTGGTAGCTCATGGGGGAGCAGGGAAACAACCCGTCTGTATCTTCCCCAGTCCTGGTGTGCGTGGGGTGTACATGTGTATTCACTAGCAAACTCCACACTGGTGTAGCCAGCAAGCAGGCAGGTGAGAGCTCACAAACAGGCAGGTGAGAGCTAATGCCAGTATCCAAGGTAATTTGTGAAGGTGGAATGCCAGTGGCACAAGTGTGTGAGCGCGTGTGTTTGCTAGCGAGCATCCAGCTGGACCAGCCAGGGAACAGGGGACCATGAAGCAGGTAAGAGGGTCTGGGACCAGGGCAGGGGTACACCAAGAAGGTAGAGGGGCTGTGCTGGTACCTGGGGGATCAGTGAATGTGTGTGTGCGCCTTTGCTAGTGAGCTTCTCTCTATCAGCTGAAGAGGAGGAAGAGGACTCGGCTGTTTATGTTTTAGGCAAGTCCTATATGTAAGCACACCTTGTTTGTGGCAGTCTGTGTAATCAGCCACGTCAGCATCCTCTGTGTGTGTGTGTGTGTGTGGTGCGGTCTTCTGCCAGATAAGAACATATGAGTCTGCTAAAGTACAGAACATGGTCACCTTCTTTGGGAGATTGTCTATTTTTCCTTTTTGTAAAGGTCAGCTCAGTAAGGAGCAGTTTCCTACCACACCGTTAACTTCTTCTGAGGGTAAAAAAAAAAAAAAAAAAAAAAAAAAATCAAAAAAAATCAAAGCTAACCGTGAACTACACACTTGAAACCTATTACAGTATTAATGAATACAGAAATTTCATTTCCTTTGTCATACACCTCGTGGCGTACTGCAAATCATTTCACAAACAATACCTGAAAGCTTTCTTGGAAAGGGACCTCATTCTGTGTTTTTAGAACATGCTACCCTGGGGTTTCCCT
>NW_009602874.1:0-4034 GCF_000690535.1 Cariama cristata | reverse complement strand
CCCGCCCCCTGCCGGCCACAAGCGGGAAGAGCCGCTGAGCTGCTGCAGGGCCCTTTCAGAAGGATGCGGATGCAACAGACGTTGAAACGGTTTTGTGGAACGAAATGGGCAGTACTCAAGCTGTGAATCAAGCTTCGAACTGACTTTTGTATTTAGGGAAATACTAGCAAAGTTTGTAATATAAGAAACACAGTAAAAGAAACATAATTTGAGCATGCTAACAAAATCCTTCTTTCCACACGCATATACTAACAAATTACAAACCACAAGCCCTGATAAAGGTCTAGAGTCTGTACTGAAGTGAAAGTACAGGCATGCAGACGCCCATGCCCTTACCCCGGTCGCCTGAAGATGTTGCCTGAACTCATCCATCGTCGTGTTTGAGATGCTCATGTCCCTGAACATTCCTTCCAGTTTAGACGTGAACTGACATCCACATTCAGTCTAAAAATACACAAAACAACTTGTTGTGCCAGCACTATGAAAACAGAGCTTCTTATGTGTGAACTGCAAGTCTAAAAAAGTTAGTTTATAAATCTCATTAAAATTGTATTTCTGTACATTTGGTTACTGGGATCCCCATTTGCATTACCTTCAGAACTCAGAAAAATTTCATATAAGAATCTAACCCGACACATACAAAACTTGTTCTCCTTCTCTTTTCTCCATTATTGTATTTTTTTTTTTTAATTTAAGATGAGATAGGAAGCTAAAAAAAAATAAATCTGTGAAAGCTCATGAGACCAAGGCAACACTTCCACCTGCTTTTTAGCATGATACTGTAAGGGAAATAAACTTTATTTGTATCAAAAAAAAACCCCAAACAAATCCTGTTGTCCTAAGAATGTGTAATTGTAAAGGCTTACTGCAGATTACCAAGTGAGATTACTAGACCTTTTGGGAATCAGGGACATAAACATATATAGATACATGTGCACAAACATGGATTTCAGTCGCACATATAGGACTTTGTGCCTATTTCTAACACATATATGGTAAAAGCAAGCACGTTAGCTTCAGCATCCTAATCGCTGTACAAATCCATAAGAAAACAGGGCAGCTCTAATCCACTGATTCATCTTGTGAATGTATGCCCTGTCTCTTCTAAATCACCAGGTTAGAAACTGTAGAGAGGTAACTGGAAAGGAATTAATACCAATAATTTGGAGAAATCTGATGCAAACAGGCTTCGCTTGCTGATAGAATATGAAGGTCAAAAATGAAGATCAGTAAACTTTGATTTTTAGGATCAAATCACTCTGGTTTGTAAGTTCCCTAGTCATTTATTATGCCACTTAGGAAGAAGCTGCATCAGAACTTGCTTCAAGAACTGTTCACCTTTAGGCTTCACTTTCTTTTCCATCTATTGGCCTATTTAACCAGTAAATTTAAACCAAGGAAAACATGTTTCCAGACACTGATACAAAGATTTTTTTTTTTCAATCTATCTCAAAACTACTTAATCAAAAAGGAATTCAGCATTATCACTAGTCTGCAGATGGAGGTAAATAAAAAACGGGACCACATGCAATAAAAAAAATTATATTGTGAGTAACAGAAAAACTAGGACAAAATAAAGTCTTGTCTTCAAATCCCCAGTCACTAGATCACAGGAGTTATCCTCTTATTTGGAAAGTCTTAACAAATTTTGAAAAAAAAATAAAAAAAAAAATATTTGTTTTCTAGATTGCGCTCTCATCACAAGTGCTTTCTAGTATTTTCTTCCTTTTATTTCCACGAAATTATTCAGAAAAGCCTTTCATATTTTCTGTTTGGCCTTTAAAGTTACATCTGTATTTGACAGCAATCAAGATGTATGGTTTCTATATATCCCTTATGTAAAAACAGAAGAAACCATATTTATAAAAAAATGAAGTATGCAGATACTGTCTTACCTTTAATTTAGATATCATATTTTTCTCAGAGTCATCTGAAACACTCTTGTTTGTGAGAAGTCTTCTTGCCAAATGCTGCTTGTAATAGCGTTCAAAAACATCTTTCTCTTGCATAAACCTAAATAAAACCATTGCCTTATCCAATATAGTTTCTACTTCTTGCTCTGTTAGCTGTAAAAGAAATAATTTGCTGGTTTTAACCTCTGAGCTCAAGTAAAGTAATTCACAGCAAGCATATGGTCTAACAGTAGCCTACCAAGAAGCCAACAAAATTGGTCCAGTATGTGAACGATACAGCCAAAAAAACAATGCATAAACAAGAGAGTGGAGACAGAAATCGATCTAAAATGGAGGGAAAAGCAATTGTGAGGGAGAAGGGAGATGACAGATCAATAGAATACCTGGATAAATATCGTAAGAGTTCCTGGATAAGTTTTTAAGTATTTAATAAAAAAAAAAAAACAAACAAAAAACACAGATGGAAAACAGTATTAGGAGTATGAAAAGTTAGCATGGAACTGAAGCTTTTTAAATGTTAAGACTCCATCTGTCTAGTGCCACAACAAATAAAATTATTACTTATTTTATAAATAAATGGAATTTACTATTTGATTCCCAAAGCATAAGATGCATGCAATAATATTCAGCTTTATTCAGAGCCACTGAAGCCTCAGCTGAACCATCCTGTCCAGTTCCAAGTGCTGTACCTCAAAAAATTTCATGAAAGAAGCTATGAGGTAAGACTGAAGGAAACAGTCATACTTAAGCTAGAAGAGACAGATAGGGTAATAGTCCTCTGATATGTAAAAGGATTAAAAAGAAGCAAAGACAAACTGTTTCCCCTACCCAAGTGAGTTATTTTTTAAAAGAAATTATTAGATATTAAGAATAACTGAGAAACTATAAATACATTTAATGAAATTATATTTAAGGTTTTGAAGGAAGGGAACTGCAGAATCTACTACAAACTCTTTTTTTTTTTTCAGGGGTTATGTGCCAGAAGTAATTGAGGTATACTCTTTCAGAGATGGGGGACCAGTCACACAACATCTTGAGATGTCCTTGTGCCTTATATTTCCATCAGTGTAGATATAAAGTGTTATGAGCTCAGATGTGTTACATATACTTTTTTTTTAAGGAAGTATTGCCATTCATCTTAATACAAAAATAATTCTTAGAAAAGTAGTTTAGTTTAATTTCATCCAAGTTTACACAGCAAAGAGTGTGACCTTTTAATTTAATTTATACTTACTCCCTTGACTCCCTTTTTCAGCTTATCATCAATAAATAATGAGAGGTACTCTGGAGACCTAGAGTTGAGGTTGAGGAAGTACTCAAAGTCACCAGCAATAGTCTGTTTGAAGAGTCGATCGTTATTGAAAGATTCTTGAAGAAAGCGGTCAAACCTACTCTTCAAATCCAGTAAACCCTTTAAAAAAAAGGCAAAAACATTTACAGGTTATAACTTCAAATCAGTGAAAAACAGTAATAATAGATGAAGTCATAGGGAAGACCAGATCTACAGTCAGAGATTCTGCAAAGCTCTCGCTGTTTGGCACTGTTAGAAAGTATCTGAAATTTCATTTGCATTTTTAAGTATCTATAGCTACCATAAATCTCTTATAGAAACAATTTTCAGATAAACTGGCTAAAATATTGGGGTCAAATACTGGTGCAGTTTGCTGTAATAGGCTACTGAAAGATTAGGAAAGTTTTTTAAACACTCTTGTTAAGGCTGACTTACTGCATTTTAAAATCCACAACTTATTTGAGGAGAAAACACACTGCAACAGGCCTAATCTTGTTAGTTTTTTTTCCCCCCCTCCAATTTCAATCCAGGGGCATCTTCTGCATTATTTAGTCACATGTTTCTTACTGATCTTTAAGAGTCACTGTGAATATATGAAAGTTAGATAGAAGCAGTAGCTCTCTAGTTATCACAGTGTGAAGCTCACAGGCCTGAACCGAACCATTTCCTCTGACATAAAATCATCAGATTCTTAACATCACTTTTAGGGTTTGCACCATCTTCACCCAGAGTTAAAACAACTGAGTGCAGAAGGGGGAAGCATCTTAGAAGTCACCTATGCACCTTTCTAAGGATATATGATACGCACAGGGTTTAGACATAACTAAGAT
>NW_009602873.1:735-5194 GCF_000690535.1 Cariama cristata | reverse complement strand
TTCAGGCTTGAGTGCTGCCTCCAGCTCCTGCTCCTCTTCAGCTCCCTCCCAGCAAATGGCTCTTACAGCCTTGTGCAGCCAGCGTAGCACCCGGCCGCTCACCCTGAGACTCGCCCTGCCACTCTTGAGTATTTTACATCTGCAACTTTTTAATAAAGGTTACTCCTGCGAGTATTTAACATCTGCATTTCTTCAATAAAGGTGTGAGAGTGTATTTCAAGCTGTCCTCATTTCTTGGTGTTAGTGACACCTGTATTGCTCCTCTTAGCTGGAGAGGGCCATTGCAGGGATGGGTCTCAGCTGTGATGCTGAGTCTCCAAGATGCAGGACCTGTCTGAGCCACTGTGGTTTCTATACTGGTGGAGAGGGACTGGTATGAGTTGGTAGGAGCATCAGGACTGCCATGTTCTTGGCTGCCGGCTTGAGTGACTTTGGTTGAACTCTTGAACCTTTCTTGCCCACCAGTTCTTGCCTTAAAAAATGGGTGTCACGCTTGTGTGGTGGCCAGTTGGCTTTGGTGGAAGCTGCTGAAGCGCTGTGGTGGCAGGCAAAGCCAACACCCCCCCTAGCCCACAGAGCATGACGAGTCCTGACACAGCCTGGTGGCCGCTCATCCAGGGCCGCCTCGCCTTTATCAGCTTGCTCGCTGCTTGCGCTCCTTTCCTGGCCTGTCCTTTCACCAGCAGAAATGCGGAAAAACCAGTTCTGTGGTTAATTGCTGCACTTCCCTCCACGCCCATGGGGCAGGTCTCCTCCTCCTCCTCCCTCAGTCTGGGTGCACTTCAGTCTCCAGCCTCTTTGCCCCTGCTTGTGCTCAGCCGGCTCAGGTGCACTGTCAGGCCTCCGCACTCCTTCCATTAACCTTACGGCTTCTCCTGCCTTCCTCTTTTCCCCCTCGTCTGCCAGAGCTTCTGTCTCTCTGGTGGCTCCTTCTCCCTTGGGCAACCCAGTGGGTTGGCCTGCAGGTGCAGAAGGTGCAGGCAGCTGCCCTCCTGGCCCTGCCCTGCCCTGCCTGGAGGGATTGCATTCAGACCTGATGGCTGGAGGCAACGAGCGGAGCATGAAGGTCCTGAAGGAGGTGTGGAGAAGAGCAGAAAACTCTTTGTGTGCAGACTGCGGGAAGCCGGGTGAGTCCCTGAGGGTTGCTGGAGGAAGAGTCAGAAGCAGGGAGCTGGGACTGGTCTCTAGCAGCTGTTTGGTGGTGCCTATTGAATGCACAGGAGCTTGGGGTGGAGAGGAAGGAGAGGCATTGCTCTGGATATTTGCTTCCTCTCCCTGGAGTTGAGTTGTCAAGGGAGGAGGAAGGAGATGCTGCCATGGTGCTGGTGGGAAGAAAGACGGGAGATGTGGTGGTGCCAGAGGAGGACGGGCTGCGTAGCTGCAGCACTGTGGGTTGTTGTCGTGTCAGATCTCATACAAATCAAGGTCATGCCCAGTCAGGACCCGACAGGAAAGCTCCTGGTGAAATCCTAACTGCTTCAGAAACAAGGCATGATTCAGGAGGGCATTGTCTTCTCCATGACTCAGCTCTGAACTGACAACCTGCCACAGGCACCTGGGAGATTTCTTTTACTGAAGGGCTTGCACTCTCAAAAGACTACCCAATTTGAGGTCCTACAAGCATTGCTAAAACACCCATCGTACTCCTCCCAAAAGGGGCATGTGGAGTGTATCACCCAAGCCAAATTAAGACTGGGTTAATTAGTACCGTTTTACCTTCTTAAATTCTCCCAGGAAAATTCTGGATTCAAGGCTACTTTCCAGTTCCTGAGCTAAATACTGTTGTGGATTTGTGGTGTTGCACTAAACAGCTCCTGGAGTCTTCTCCCAGAGGTGGTTTCATTTTCATTGTGGGTGACCCTGTACACAAAGGGAGTTCACAGAGCACTTTGGAGTTTTTCAAGGTTCAGGTCAACAGAGATTCAGAGAAAGTGGTTGAAGCAGAGGGAATGAAGCACTGATAGCTATGCATTTTTCTGACTGGCATCTGTGCCTTGGGTATTAATTAATCAGCTCGGATGAAACTGTGGTCACCCAGCTCTCTGTTTCTCAGGGCTACGTTCTCAGTTGAGGCGTATCTCTCAGGCAAATTTAACACTTCTGGTCAGACTGTTTTTTATACCCTCAGATCCTGACTGGGCATCCTCTACTTTGGGTGTCTTTATATGCCTCAGCTGTTCAGGAATTCACCGCAACATCCCTAGCATCAGCAAAGTCAAATCCCTGAAGATGGACCACTGGGATGATGCTCAAGTGCAGGTGAGATCTTTATCCCCACTGGTATATCAGGTGGGTTGGGTCTAGGCCATACACTAATTGTCCTGGGAAAATTTGGCCTCACAGAGTTGGAGATTTGGTTTGGTTTAGTCTGTCCCTTTGCTACTCACGCTCTGGATACTCAAGCGGGGATAAGTCCCCATAACCCACTGGCAGAGGGAGGATGCACTTGCCTTATGTGTCTCCCCATGTTCTGTTGCTTTATGGCAAATTCCAAGCTCTTGCAATGTATCTTGCCAAGGTTCAGGGTATTTGCTCCTCCAGATTACTTGTTTCCCGCCTGCCAGCACCATCCAGCCTCAATGTCTCCTCCTGGTTTCAGCAGTCCGAGGGGAAAATCTTGGGCAATCCCATGCTCCGAGAAGAGTTTCCAGATATAATGTGATCTCTTGAGAAAAATGGCATTTATGGGAACTTGACTTCTCCCCATTACACCCCCCTCAACCCATTAATCTTCAGGGGACTGAAAAAATTTTCCAGAGATCCAAAGAAAATAATCTGTATCTCGCTGCTCTTTGGAGAGGAGCAAAGAGGTTTGGAATGTCCTCCCAGACGGCATTGCAGAGCTGTTGTTGAACTCAGTCTCGCTGGAGATGTGGGGCATGGCAGCAAATCCATTGAATGTGCGTGCACCCAGCCCCACAGAAGTGACATTTATGGCATTCTATTGATTCACGTGCAATTAGTGTTACTTCTGAGAGTAGACAAGACCTTTGAGACCCACCTTTCTGTAGCCAGACTTTGCTGGGATGTTGCAATGAAGGGGAAAGAGAATGCTCCATTAGAGCTCGATGTGCATCTAGCCCTGTAGTGGGTCAGAAAGGAAAAAAATCCAACATGAGTCTGCATCAAAGGGAAGGCACTAACTCTCTGTCTAACTCTGCAGTTTCTGGCCAAGCATGGGAACGCTGTGACTAAAGCCACATATGAAGCTCACATCCCTATTTACTATTACCAGCCAACCTACAATGACTGCCAGTAAGTTGCTCCATACAGAAGAAAAGGAGGAAGGGCAGTTCTGGATTCCTCTAGTTCATTTCTGAGCTACCTGTTACCTCTTTCACTTTTTTTTTCCCTAGAGTGCTGAGAGAACAGTGGATACGGGCCAAATACGAACGCAAAGAGTTCACTGAGCCAGGAAAACAGCAGGCGTATTCGGATGGTAAGAGCAGAGCACAACATCAAAATGTCCTGCCTGTTGCCTTCACTGGAAGCTTTTGAGCACCATGAGGAGAAAGGTCATAGTGTCAGTGTTGCAAATCCCACAAATACTCCTGAGAACCCAGCTGGTACTTACAGGGCATTGTTTTGTGTGGGCAGCGTAGGCTGGCACTGCCATGGGTTTCTTCCAAGGCTGATACTACCAGCTGGCATTTTGAAAGGCATTTGCTGTCCTGGTGGAGCCAGACCTCTGCAGTAAGGAATTTCTGTCCTGCTGCATGCCACCCCTTCCAACCATGGCAGTTGTCTTTGAAATGTCACTGCCAGTGCTGTGACACAAGGTGCTGGAGCCCAAGGGCCTGTGGAGTCAAATGGGAAGAGTTCTGGTCCCACACCAGGGTCTGTGTGGGCCAGGACTCTGGTGTTCACAGGAGAGATGGCTCTCACGCTATCAGAAGCAGCAGTGGGAGCTGGGCTAGGAGGTGGGAAGCATTTGGGAATGTCTTTTGGTGACCATTTGTCTGGGCTGCAAACCCAGGAACACCACCATCTTCAGCTGTAAGTCAGATGTGAGACCTCTCCTCAAGTGTTTGTTCTCAGCAATAGTCCATCGTGTGCTTTATCCCAGAGGTGTGGCTGGGACTGCATGCAGCTCTCTGATGTCTACCGTGCCTGTGGGGGGATGCTCTTAAAAGTGGCCTTTCTGATCCTAGGGGTGAAGGAAGGCATCCTCTGGAAGCGAGGTCGAGACAACGGACAGTTCTTACCCCGCAAGTTCCTCTTGTCTGAGCGAGAGGGATGTCTGAAGTATTTCACCAAGCAGGATGTGAGTATGGTGGTCAACTCCCACCTCAGTGCGTACCCCACCCAGGGCAGTGGGGTCATGGAGATATTTCTGTTTCCTACGCATGTTTCTGAGGTTGCCTTGCTCATCCTAGGCCAGGGCTGATAACAGAAACATGTCACTGAGGAGAAAGGTCCCCTTCCTACTGTCAGGGTGATATTTCCCCATGTCCTCCCT
>NW_009602873.1:0-725 GCF_000690535.1 Cariama cristata | reverse complement strand
CTACACGCTTCCCTCACTGGTGATAAAAGGGCTGATCTTTCATTTCACCCCGATCCATTTGCCTGGTTGTGTAATCCTGCACCATCGCTGGAACAAGCCTCACCCTGCTGTGAGCCAAGTTGGCAAAAACCTGTTGTTTGGTTTGTTTTGAGCAGGGCTACTTTTCTGCTCATTCCTCACTCATCTCCCTGAAATGAATGGGGCAAGCGCTGATGTTCTGTCGAAAGGGAGGGAATGGCTTGGGGTAGGGAGGAGCAGGAGATCCCATCCAGAGGGACTTGGACAAGCCTGACAAGTGAGCCCTTGTGAACCTCATGAGTTTCAACAAGGCCAAGTGCAAGGTCCTGCACCTGGGTCAGGGCAACCCCTGGTATCAATGCAGGCTGGGAGGTGAAGGGATTGAGAGCAGCCCTGCAGAGAAGGACCTGGGGGTACTGGTGGATGAAAAGCTGGACGTGAGCTGGCAATGTGTGCTCACAGAAGGCTCACTGTATCCTGGGTGGCATCAGAAGAAGGGTGGCCAGCAGGTCGAGGGAGGTCATTCTGCCCCTCTACTCTGCTCTGGTGAGACCCCACCTGCAGTACTGCCTTCAGCTCTGGGGTCCCCAGCACAGGAAACACATGGACCTGTGGGACTGGGTCCAGAGGAGGCCCACAAAGATGATCAGAGGGATGGAGCACCTCTCCTATGAATAAAGGCTGAGAGAGTTGGGGTTGGTCAGCCT
>NW_009602872.1:0-779 GCF_000690535.1 Cariama cristata | reverse complement strand
TTTTAAAACTCAATTCAACTCTGCATTTCTCTGTTCAAATTTTAGTTCTTTAATACTTGATGTGCTTCTTCCTAAAAAAAAATCCTTTCCTTGTCACTTTCTGCATGTGGGAGAGGCTGAGAAGGAAAAAAGAAGGTTAACAACAAGTTCACGGGTTTGTGTGTGCTTGTGAGAGACTCTGCTGATGCTGGAGCACCCCAGTACCTAATTCTGGGGAAAGCCAGCCCAGACTAGTCTTGAGAAGTCTGGGAAGAGCCTTGCCTTGCAGCAATCACTAAAGACCTGGCTGGATTAAAGCCACTTCTTTCAGTTCTGCCCTGGCCCTGCCTGTGTTTCAAGCACTGTGCCCTTTTCCAGCTCTCTGGTGCTGCAGAAGTAGGTGGCCACGTCTGCAGCTGTTGGCCAGAGCACTTCCAGCGACAGCTGGTTCCTGGAGGGGTCTGCAGAGCTCGTCACTCGGGTCTGGAAGCATGAAGCAATGTCCTGGAGTCCTGTGAAAGGATACTGCAACACTATGTGCTGCAGCTCCCTGACAGGAGTCTGACAGATCCAGTCCCAAGCGTAGCGACTGTCACTGATGGCTGCACCAGAAATGTGGCACGTATCTCTGAGACCTTCCCTACCGTGGGACCAGAGGTCTCTGTCTGGACCTGAGAAAAGGCACCTGTGACCCTGGGAGACGGGACTGAACAGGCTGCAGTAGCTCAAGGTATCCTTCTGAACGTCAGAAAACACTTTTTCAGTGTGTGTGGGTGAGCGACCACTGGCACAGATTGCCC
>NW_009602871.1:0-12305 GCF_000690535.1 Cariama cristata | reverse complement strand
TCCTCCGCCCCTGAGGTGAGTGAGGCAGCTTGAGGCGCCTCGTCCTCCGCCCCCAGCGGGTCGGACCGGGCGGCGTGAGGAAACCCGAATCGTTCAGTGCCCGAGCTTTCCGCAGCTGTAAATCGATACACGTTGGGGTTTTACCGAGTTCGTGTTTCTCTGTCCAGTTGTGAGAGAGAAAAATTAAACCGCCTTAAAGCAAACGCGCGAGCGCTTGTTATTTACATGGCTAGCATCAGTTGGTATGGATCGTTTTCTATCTCAAAAAATCTATGTTCTGTTACCGTGGATGAAATTCTGTCCTCTAAGCAAATACATAAGCGCCAGCTGAAGCGAAACTGTGTGGTTTTTAGAAAGTGCCTGGGCTAATCCTTGCATCTGACATAGAGGCAGTGTCTAATGCAGTGGAGGACTCGGACTGCTTTTCATCCTAAAGTGCTGCTGCAATAGAAATGCTTATAAATAGAAGTGCTCTATCAATACTTTATCATTAATATAAAAGTAGGTATAGATAGGTTTTGAAATACGTTATTATTCAAAACTTCGGCTACGGATACAATGCTTATTTAAATGCTGGCAGTGACAGTGGCATAGCTAATTTCGTAAGTTTATTGTTTTCATATTTTGTAAAAAAAATCTCATTCACTTTCCAAGTCTTTAGTGACTTTTTTTCCAAAATATGTTTGCTAGTCTTAATTTTCTGATCTTTCGAGACTGACATAGTGAGAAAATGTAATCACAGATATTGATTTCTTAATAATAACTTTAAATCTGATTTTATTTTTCCCTCCCCACAGTCAGACCTTTTATCTGCCCCATCTTTCTTGCAGCTTGCATGTTTCATATTTAAATGATTAGCAAGTATGATTAAAAAGTCAACTCGCCTCCCTCTTCTGAGAATTTAGGTTAAGCACTGGGGTAACTTTAAGCAAATTAAATTCAGTGTTTTGTGCCTTACTGAATTCAGGGCCTAAATCCATCTCCATTTTTTCCCCCTGTATTAAGTCAAATATTGTCATCTGTAATAGATGGGTAACTTGGCAGTGCTAAAAATGATGGCACTTTTTATACATTCACCTTTCTACTCATTCCAGTTTTGTTGGAGTTGATAGTCTTGCCTACTGATCTAATTTTCCCAAGAGCAGCTTCATGTTGATCTATGAAGTTACTCCCTATTTTCCTTCCTATCTCTACTCTGATACATAGGCAAATTCTGAACTGATAACTAAGTGGATGTCCAGGGAGTTTGTTTTTCAGTGTTTGGATATATTTTTTTTTATTATTATTATTAATCGGTAGAAATCAGGCTGTATATGTGACCATGTTTCACTTCTTTCATACTGCTCTCCTCTCGTTTTCTATTAATTCCTGTGTATTGCTGCTTTTCTTAAGCTGCTTTCTGACTCTTGTGTGCTTGAAACACAATAAAGGTATTATGTACCAATAGCTGCTTGTAAGCATTTCAATAAAGGCAAAGTGTTAATAAGGCAGCTTTTACAGGAATGCTTTTCCTCTTACTTTTATTTTGGAGTCATTATTCTTTACTATTAATAGGCGGTTTTAATTTTCCTGGCTTGCTATCTTTGTATGTAACGTGTTTTTGTCTTTTCTTAGGCATCCCAACTTTACTGTATGGAATTGGCTCCTGGTTCTTTGTCAGTGTCACAGAGACTGTTCATACGAGTCATGGCCCAGTTACTATTTATTTTCTAAATAAAGAAGATGAAGGCGCAATGTACTGAAATCATGCCCTCAAGTACCTGTCATTTGGTGGGTTTCTGTGTAACGGCTGCTACAAATATCTGCTCCCTTTGACTAAAAAGAACTGAAGGCAACTGTTCTTTTTTTACAGTGCTTTCTTTTACTTAACATGCTGTCTTCAGGAAGCTTCATGGACTTGTAGTCCTAAGAGATTTATTTTTGCAGAGGTCAGTAAAGTTGAAAAAATAGAAGCCTTGGGAGAACAAATAATATTTCTGCAGGTATTAGAATTTATGGACATCAGTGACTAGTACTGCTGAACAAACTTGTGATAATTTAAAGAGATACATCTGCCAACTTAGAGAACTGAGTTGTAGCATGTGGGCAAGGAAACTGTGAGTATGCTAGACATTTTCAGAATGCCCCTGAAAAGATTAAGCTGCTTAGGTTTAGGCTCTGACTATGTGGTTCAAATGCAGTAATTGTCCTAGCTGTATGCATCTTTGAACAAATCCATGGCACTGACCAATCACAATTGCCTGGAAGACTCTTTGGAAAAATAACATCCTAAGAAGTTAAAAATGACTGTATCACATTTCTCCAAATGATATTTAAATAAAATATCTAAAATACATTTTATGCTTGTATCTTTTGCAATTCTTGAACTCCAGATACCTGCATTTTATTTTTTTTTTCTTTTGGTTGCTTCATAGGTAAGTAACAAAACGTAAGTAATCTAGAAAATTTAGCCCCCTGCGCTACTGTCCAAATTGCTGATATTTTTAATAATACAGGAGAATGAGAAGAATACCACCTTTGGTTTTTTGATGCAAAATAACTGATTTCTGCAGCTGTAACTGAGCACATCTGTAACAGGCAAATGTAATGATGGAATGACTTAAATTCAGTTGGAAACCTGGGTAAAGAAAAAGCTTTTAGGGAGTTATTTGGATAGTGGAAATACGGAATTATCGGATAGTAAGTTCAAACAACAGAAGCACCTGTACAGGGCATATTACTGGTGCTTAGTTTTAGTGCCAGCAAATAAAGCTGTCTATTCCAAATCGCACGTCTGGTGACATAAGTTGATTATTCCAATTTTCCTA
Source organism: Cariama cristata (assembly GCF_000690535.1). Lineage (NCBI taxonomy): Eukaryota > Metazoa > Chordata > Aves > Cariamiformes > Cariamidae > Cariama > Cariama cristata. The sequence goes on along the minus strand of NW_009602871.1, from coordinate 9,498 downwards.
AGCAGGAAGATAAATGTAAAATGGGTAGGTACTGCTTTTGGAGGGTAATCAGTATTCCTAAATAAATGATTATCAAGCTATGACTACAGTATAATTTCATTTAAATACTTTTTTACTTAATTCCAGATAATGGAACTGTTTCCCACTTAATGAAGCAATACATGCGGTTCTTCTAAAAGCAACGCTAAATAACACTTTAATCGGAGAAGTGCTTGCACTGTTCTGTTTAATTTTGGAGAATATTCTCGACACAAGTTAAACGGGTCTCAAAGATGAAGAGACAGTATTATAAGAAGCCTCAATAATAATAAAAATTACTGTTAGCATTTTTCTAGAACTGATTTTTACTGTATTGAATAAAGTTAAATAACTGCAGCTCATAAGTTTAAAGTCAAATACTGCTCATTCACTGCCACGGATCTTGTCAATATCTTGCTGTAAAGGTTTAGTCTCAATGTGGGTTGATAAAATGGTTTTTAATTACCAGACTATAAATACAGCTCTTCATTGGAGTTGCACCTTCACTCGTTGCAGCTTGTTTGATTTCTGATAATGTGTACTGCTGACTTTGCTTACCTGTTTTTCAATAAATGCAGGCAACATGACTCCTTGTCCATACAGTGATGGGCAAGTCTCCTTAGAGAACATCTCTGACAAACTACCCTATTGATTACTGCAATTCTGTGCTGCTTGCAGCATTAAATAGAGACTTGATTTCTTGTTCAGTGGTCTCACTGTGTAACAATTAAGCAAATGTAATATTTTCTTGTATTACATGAAAATCAATAGACCTCTTGCTCTTATGAAGTTGATCATGCTAAAGGATGAACTAGAAGATGTCTGAGGGCAGAGTGCAAATATAGCTTCATTCATTCATTTCATTAAGGCTTGTATGTGACCTGTTACAGCACTTAAAAGGGAAAACGCGCTATTTATAAGGCATAATGCTCGAGTTACTATATCATGACAAAAATAATTTTCAAGTATGAATATAAACCTACTTGTCATCAACCAAAGGTAACATAACTTCATCTGGCTTTCATTCTCTTTTTGCTATAAATACCTACTTCTTAGTATCTTTTTTTTTTTGTCACTTATCTGAAGTTTTGGCCTGAATGCAAGAGGGAAATGTTGAGGGCCAAGAAGATTTGTACCATCTTGTCTCAAAAATTGCTGTAAGAGTCGGGGGAACATGAGAATGGCAAGCAAGGATGAGCATGCCGCATGTAGTTCTCAGCTGAACCTTTGCTGCTTTACCTTTCTAATCCCCATCACCATGAAATCTTGCCTTGTGTCAGTCGGCTCCTAAAGGGACTCTCTGGTATGAGAAGAGCAGGGTCTTCCGTTGCGGAGAAGTCTGAATGCTCGAACTAAAGACTGTCCCTGAAGTGGGCTCTAAAGATGAGCTTCTGGCAGTTTAATTGTTCAAAGGTGTGTTATTTGCACGTGTAGCACCTAACTGCTGTCTCTTGCCTGTAAGGTTGTTTTGGGTTGTCTTGTAACCCCGTTGCTTCGAAAGACAAACTTGTAGGGACCCAGGCTTTGTTAATTCCTCTGGTCCAGAATGCTTTATTTGTAATTGTTTTAATTAGCAGCTTCCTTTTTGTATGTGTTATACTATGCATACGTTGTGTATGCAGCATATGCTAATGTTGATACATATTTTTTTGTAGATGATTGAACTACAAAATGACCCTTCTAACTTTTTACAGATTTGATCTGCGCCATTTCCATTTGAAATAGTGTAGTTTATCTTGTAAGTCTTGCCTTAATTATCTCTTTACTGTATTCAAGAATGATGTTTAAATGAGTGAGAGATGACATAAAAAGGCAGAGAGCTTTGCTTCACCTCACTTAACAACTACTTCAGATAAATGAAACTGTAGTCTAAACTCAGAGGATCAGGTAGCTACTTCTTGTAGCAGTCTTTTTAAACAGTAATGACTATTGGGGGCATCTCAACCTAAACGAGCGCTTAGCATTACATCTTACCTAGGTCAATGGTCTCAGGTATCTGAGTTAAACTGTGTTACTGTAAATTAATGGAAAATGTAACTGCGTTTTGCTGAAAGATCAATGTCCAATAAAGGCTGCACAATCAAATCTTGTTGCAATGATTGAAGTCCTTAATTGCCTTTCAAAGATAAGGTGGTAATCAACATAGGTTTAACTGATCTTTTTTTACCAGTTCAATTACATGCTAATGACTACAGCCAAGTCAGGATCTTTACTTATGCTTATTAAATCTTACGTTTGTTGTGAAAAATTACTTAAGCCACACAATCGATAAAACCCAGGTCTTAATTACTATATTTCACTTTTATACCTTTTTGTGTATTTGACAAATGTTGCACTAGAGACTGTGTAGCACTAATGATAGTACCCCAAGAAATAGCGTTTTGTGTTATCGTCTACTCCTCCAAATTGTGGTAACACATGGGAGTTTTTATGTTTGTTTTAATGAAGTTTTGTGACTACTAATGTGAACGTGTTCCAGGCAGCTCGTTGTACTTAAATATAATTTTTGCATGTAACAGCACTTCTTTTATCACTAGCAGATGTCCTACTTGCTAACCTTCAGGTGGCCACAGTTTCAACGTGAAGTTCTTAACTTCTTTCCCAATGTAAATTAATACTAGATTTAGATACTAGTAAGGATTGATATTCCCAATTGTTTATGATTAGTACTCTGACATTGTCTCAAAAATAAGTTGCTGTCTTCCCCTTCTTCTTGATCTCCTTTCTTTCCCTGGAGCAATATCCAGTGCTTTTCGCCAGTCTTCAGAGGAACCTGGCGCCGACTGACCTTCCATTGACTGAAGGAGAAGTTAGATCCATCCTCAGCTTGCTTGGTGTGGTTGACCTACTGTAATTCTGAGTGCGTAGCAGCATTAGGTAGAATCTTTTTGGGTTTTTTTTCTTTGGTCTTTGTTTTTGCATATTTGTGCTTACTCTGCATGCAAAAGTTGGCAGGCATGAGCAGATCGCAGTTTCTCAAGACTCCTGTGAAGCAGAGCAGTAGTATCTCAAATTTAACAACAGAACGATCTGATGGAGCAATGTACTTGTGCTTGTTCGCAAGTCTGATCTTCCAGGTGTGCTTGCTTATGCTTGCCAGGCTCACTTGTGCTCAAGGAACAGTGTGAATATTGAAAATCTGTAAAACGATAACTACATCGATAACCTTAGCCTTAATTTGAATCAATCATTTGAGAGAAACTGTCAATCCTTTCCAAGCTCTTACGGGAAGGTACAGTGGTATCAGCTAATTTACTTATTCAGAGCAGTTCCAACTCGGCAGCAGTGGAGTAGGAAGGCAAGTTAATTACTCATAAACAGAGCAGCAAGAAAGGCTACTTTTTTTTAAAAAAAAAAAAAAAAAACAAAAAAACTGCTGAGATTAAAGAAGTTGGAGAAGGGAAGGGGAGCAATGATGTGGAACTTCTGGAGCTCCTCCTGGACAATGGAGTGGAGGAAATGTTCGTTCTCTGACATGTACTGGGCAAATGTGGGACTTGAGCAGAAACAGTTTCAGTGGAATAGAAGGGGTGGAGTGGTGTTCAGATGGAGAAGGATGGATTTGGTAGGAAGGATGTCTAGAATGGGACTGAAAATGAGAAAAAAATGCCAGGTTCTAAGAATTGCTTGCCTCAGCCTTGTAGTCTGCAGCTGTAAGTATTCTGAAACCTACTGGTACTCCTTCTGTTACTAATGCTTTCTGGAAAAGGAAAATGGGAATCCGGAGTTCATTCTTCCAATACTCAGAAGTGTTACTGCATTTGTCATGGACAGATTTAAAATTTCTGATGAAACAGAATTTATTGGAATCATTCTGTAGGCAAGAAAAACTAGAAGAATGTGCGTTGACTAAATAGTCCCCTTCGAGAATGTAATAGCAGTAAAAAGATCCTCGATGTCTAAATCTCTTTGCGAACCACAATTACAGATCTCCCTGATGCACATTGTTATTGAATGAAATTTAGGTATTTCTTAATACTTGAATGCCCTTAGGCCTCAGGCTTAGACCAACTTTGCCTGAAACAAAGGAGATTTTGCTTCATCTATTATTTACTTTGGCTATTTAATTTAAATTGGCTTTTGCTGTAACTCCTTAATCATGTTCACTACAGAAAAGTAAGTTAATTCTGAGAGTTGCCTTGATTTCATCCCAAAATATACATATTTATGGAAGTAGATGTCTTGTTATGCTTTCTTGGGCTGTATGGTTCAGTTTAAATACACCTAAGAAAAAGTGGCAGCTTTGGCATTACAGCAAAGGGAACGTAGAATAAAAATTGTCACCGATATATTCCAAGTTTATTTAAAAGATTTTGTTTTCTAGAAAAGAATAAGATGTTATTACTCCATTTGTAATAAATAAAGCATGTGTGCAGTAAAACATCAAAATTTGCATTAATGATTAGGACAGTTAATGTCAATTACCTTTGTGAATAAATGCAGCTGAAATAAAGAGGGCTAATCTATCACAAAATATTTATTACTCATAGATGAGTGTAGTTTAACCCTAATTATTTATGCTAATACATCATAATGTTCTAGTAAATGCACTGCGATAGGTTTTTAGAAAGTAATGATGTCCATGTAGCATGAGAGCTTTCTGCAACAGACTGTAAGAGATCATGATTTTGTCTGAGTTCAAGTTATAAATGATCCAGATGACTAACATTTTCAGTGGTGAGGTTGTCTCATAGAAAACTCAAATATATATCTGTTACAGAGGAAGCCACTAAGGTTTGAAATGATGGAATACTCTGTGTTATAATTTAGCCAGTTTGGATGCATTGTGGTTGCTGTTTGCTTGGTAAGGTGGAATACATAAGGCTTAGAGCGATTTTAACAGCAATTGTATCACTTTAAGCACAGTTTAGAGCCCTGTTCTAGTTCATTATAAAACCAATTTATTACCTTCAGTGATATTAATAATCCTAACAGAATTAAAACTGTAAAACTTGATTAAAAGCAGTTCTTCAGACAAAAAAGTCTAATCAAGGAAACTTTCAAGTTTGAAATGTAAATTTCAAAAATAGACCACTTTTAAAGAACACTTGAAATTTTTAACGAGATTATAAAATGTTACAAAGTCAAACCTATTTTTATTCTTACAGGAAGAAATGCTGTTAGATATGATTGTTACATGCTTAGTGATTCATGGGCCTGGTTATATACATGCTTTGTGATACATGAATTATTTAGGAAGAAGAATCACAATAATTTTGTTGTTACTCAAGAATTTATAGGTTGACAGAAAAACAATTATGCAGCCCCTGAAGCTGGTCTGATGGGTTACAGTAACATCATTAACGATACACAGCCATTTTTGCTCAATCCAATTGGTGTAGTTTACATTATAATTTTTCAGTAATTGTGTATCATATCTAGCCTTTAAAATATACATAAACCATGTTTGTTATCTGCTTTATTTCAAAATATGTTCATAATTTAAAGCAAGAACCAAACATTTAATAATTCAGCTGAAATCAAGTTTACTGTTGGTTTTTTTTTTTTTTACAGTTCAAGATGAGTTTACTATGAGGGTTTTAAAAGATCGATTTGCGGCCAGATTCTGCTCCCACTGAATTGAAAGTAAGATGAATTTATTTCCTCGTATTTGGTTCACAAGTGGTCCTTTGCCTGTTATTCCGGAGAGGCTGTGCAAAGTGACTGCAAGGGGTAGTGGGAAGGCATGGAAGGAAGACAGCTGGTTTTCTGCAAGTTTTAATGCAGGTTTTAAGGAATCTTAATGTATATGTGTATTGATCAAGCTGGTACACTTGGGTGATTCTTTCCTAGGAGATACATTTTAGAGAAGAATGTGTTCAGAAAGCCTGGACACTGTTGACCTACTTTTTTCATAAGCCTAAGGGAATTCAGTTTGCTGCACTCACTGGCAGATGTAGGAAGGAAAAAAAGGTGAATTTCACCATGATACGTTATTTTATCAACATAGAAAGTTATGTATTAATATCTTTAAAACAAAAGACAAGACATGAAAATGTATACTACTGAAGCAATGATCAGGTGCCATTTTCTCTAGGAAATGAAGAGCTTGTCCTTTGTTATTTATAATACTGATCTAGAAACTGGTACAGGGAGGAAGCACAGATGATAAATTGAACTTAGTGAACCAAGGACTGGCATTTAGATTCTGATTCCTCTGAGTCTGTTGTATATACTGTATCTGAATTACATGTAATACAGTACTGGTAACACAGGATTCCAAAGCATTTTTAATAGTTCAAATGTTGAATAACATTTAGCACACATAGTTTAACAAATGTTAACTATTTAGTCTGTTGCATGGTAAATGCATGCTATTCCTATGTCATAGCTGGGCAAATTCTAGTAGCAGTGAGGTTAAAATTTCCCAGAGATGCTCAGTAGGAGCTATAACGAAAACAGGACTTTCTGACTCTATCCTCAGCTTCCTTCTTGTGCCTCATGCCCTTCTGTCCACGGTCTGAGCACAGGACTAGAGAAAATTAGTTTTGTGTCCTAACGCTGGTTGTAGTGCATTTCAGCTCCTGATACGGCCCAGTGCAATTGCCATAATTGACCTGCTTTTGTTTCCACTGAATATTTACGATGGTCATGTTGTAAGGTTGGTTATAAAAATAGCATGTAGCATGTATGTAAAGAAATGCTGTGTAAAGAGGACAATGCCAGTTCTAAGCACTGCATTTTTCACCTGCATCAGCCTGATCCACTCCCGAGATTGAGCTCGCGCATCCCTCCAGCAGCGGCAGGGAAAACCTCCCAGATATAGGTCCTGGAAAAGGAATATTCAAGAACAGGGCCAGGGGAGTCAGCTCTTTCTTTCCTCCATCTTCTTTTTATGGAGTTTTGGTAGAGGGACTCAAAACTTCATTACGTGTTGTCTGTGGTAGTGAAAAGGTAGAAAATTACTTGTGTTAGATAACTTCCTTTGCAGTGGGAATTAGAGAGGGAAACAAGTAATAACTTACTTCCTTACTTTTTGAGGGCCTTGCAAATTATCATGATAACTATGTTTCAGGCAATCAGTGGGGGACAGCATTTTTTCCCTACCACTCACTGATACTCCTGTGAGATTCCACAGCATGGCAAATCCAATAATTTTAGTATTCTTCTGCATCAGCATTCTGCTTTTCCTTGGAAACAAACATTTATTTTCTTTACATGGCCATCTCCAGATCTCTCCTCTGTCCTCTCTAACCGCAATGGAAAGCAGCAGAGAGCAGCAGCAGACTGCAATGAGAGAGTTGTTCTTGTAGCATAAAACCAGCCTAGAAGTCTGTGGCACTGATGGAGGTTATTTCCCCCACGCAAATAAAAATAGAATTTATAGAAGTCATGGGCTTCATGATCCTCCTGTAATTAAAGAATTGATATATTGTTCCTTTGCAGATTTTGAATGTTGTTTCATTGTGGATAGACAATATCTTTGGATACGTAATTATAAATAGGAAGTCCATGTGTATTTCTTGCTGACAGCATGTCATCTGGATTTTGTGGAGAAAATCAGACTACTTATTTTTTTTTCTGTGGCTTTCTGGAATCTTTGAACTTCTGTGTCAGAAACTTTTTAAGAGGAGATTCTTGGCGCAGTCAAATATTGAACTTTAAGAATATTTTATGATCTGTATTAAAGAATGTCTGTGCTCTTGCTACACTAATTTCCCCTGAACATTGAGGAAAAATATAAAAATAGATTTTGGTGAAGTCCTGTTCTCATAGCAGAAATTCTGCAAGATGATAAAATAAATATTAACTGTTTGTTTCAAATGTTGATGTAGTTAGAATGAAAATTTCTTATAAAATGTAGGTTTTAAAGAAATATGTGGCACAACCAAACCTGTATCAAGAAACACGTGCTTGATGTGCTGCACTTCTTAGGATACCAAAAACCTTGAAGTTTGATTACAGCTGCATCAACACAAATCAGAATGGCGGATTAAGGTGATGATTAGCCCTGGAAAATCTACATAATATTTATGCAGATTTGGCAAATTGAGTTGGTTTTCCCCATAGTCTTGTAAATGAAAAAGACATTTTAGAAAAATTGCAGTTCTATAGAAATTCTATGATTTTGTATCCTATTCTTTAAAATGTAATAGAAAATGAACCTGATTGAAATGAACCTGACTGAAAGGTATACAGGGACTGTAGGTAAAAGGTTCATTTGAACAGAAAGATGTCTGTCTGGGCAGCGCCAATCCCTTAGATACTTAGGAGCTAGGGCTCTATTAATTTCTGGTGTAGCAACTAAATTATAAAGTTATTGAACAGAGAGAGAATTTATCTCTGTTAATGGCCATTGAAAGATCCTTTTTTTTTTTTTTTTCCTAAAGCTCAAACAAAGTACAATTCTAATATGAAGAAGCTTGAAGATGTTCCAGGAATTAAATATACCTTCCATTTTTTTCCCCCCTCTAAACTGGTAATATAACTCAAATAGTCCAGTTTGTCATAGATACTAATGTGAGAGATTGTGATAAAATGTACAGATCGATAGCCTACAATTGAGATTAATGCTCTTCTCCCACTAAAAAGAACCATAAAGTTTTGTGCTGCAGAGCTGTACAGAGCGGAGAGCCTTCCTTCTTAACTTTCTGTCAGGCAAAAGGCTTTTTTTTTAAGAGCTGAACATAGCGTATCATGGCTCGTGATTGCCATACGGAGATTACATAGCTGTCACGCTCAAACACGTAACCATTCTTTTCTGCTGCGGAGGACACTGGATGTAACTTTTGACTGGGTTTTTCTTTCCTCAGAGCTGTGCTTTAAGATGGACTGTGTTTTGCCGTGGACTGTTTTCAGCTGCACCACCCAACAGCCGTGGAAAAACTCTTGATGAAAGAATTGTACCCAGACATCAGTATAGGATATTTAGCTGAGTATTCTGTAATTTGGAAAAAGAGTGAAGTACGTGATGGCTGTTGGCAAAACTGCTTAGAGCACGTTAATCCAGATGTTTGGGTACCGCAGTAAGGAGCAGAGCGGAGGGTAGTGGTGTTTGCAGGGCCCCAAATTACCGGTTTGCTTTGCAGTCCGACTGTGAGGGTCAGGGCAGGGACCTTGCACCGAGGCGAGGGCAGCGATGTACGGACTGAGTTGGCCATGCGCACAGGTTGATGTTTGTTTGCAGATGTGTTCCTGTGTGTTAGGTTGAATAACCTGAGGACAGAAGCCCCATGAGTTCTTGAGATCAGCTGTCACTGGAGGAGACTCCCAATTCATTACTCTGAATTTTGCAAACCGGCAGCGCTGGGGACTCCCCACACTTTTTAACTAATGCGGGAGTCCCAGCCTGACTCCGTTTGATTTGCTGTCTCAACCGTGGTTTTCCTATTAAAAGTAGAAGGCATAATAGGGAGGAGGGGAAAAAAAATTAAAATCAGTGCTTTTCCGCTTTCCGGAGCGATTCCTGCTCGCTCCCCGGGGCGGGCTGGCACAGCGCTGGGGGCCACCTCCTCGTCCTCCTCGTCCTCCTCCTCCTCC